>NC_057794.1:578251040-578513865 GCF_018294505.1 Triticum aestivum
TCTGCATAGGATTTCGGTGTTGAGCATATTTTGTCTTTGCTATCTCAATATAAGCCATACCTAGTGAAAACAACCATAAATTAGCAATGCTTGCAACAAACATGCAGGTTCATCATATTGTGATCTACAAACCAATTTCATAGAAGTTGATTAGCTATGTTGGTTTACAAGCTAGAACAAAAAATTGCTAACCAACAATGGATGGGTGTTTTGACTCACCAACATTTAGATTTGTACTTTTTTTGGCACTTGGAGGCAAAAACAAAATTACAGTCCAGAAGCATCTTTATTGCATTATAGATGCTACAAAACTAATAAACACTAATGTGCTAACTAAGAAACACTAATGTGCTATCGTGAAAACATATCTAAACCTAGATGGAAGCAACAAGATTTTGAAATCAAGTCGAACACTCGCATTACCGCCAATATTGGGAATTTTCAATCCCATCAGATTATTGTGATATGCACAAAAAATTAACCAAAATTTGTAGATGACACAACGCTCCATTACACATCAGATATAACATATATACGCTCAGCAAAATTCATCGAAGCAAACACTACATCTAAAAGTAACACAAAACAAAACAATTGATTAAAAATGAATCAAAGAAGAGATGAACCATAGTTCGGGTGAGTACAAACCAGGGGGTGACGCCTGTGATGCATGTGTAGCTTCTTTGCCGCCTCAAAACGGTGCATCAACACAAGAAGGGGATTGTGATGGGTATGGCCTGGTGGGCGATCGAGGCGGCGATGGGGGTTACCAGTCCAGTGATAAGAGCAATGCTTGGTGCAGTAGACAGGGGGTCGGACGCAGCAGTGACGCCCGAGTAATGGTAACCGTGGTGGAGCTGATGGTGCGGACGTAGCCGTCGTGGTGTGTGAGCTCGGCGAGCTCAGGAATGGGCTCACCCGTGCGTTGGGAGGCGGGAGGTGGGTCGGGGAGGCAAGATTTACTCACGATGGATAGAGCAACACGTGAGATTTCAACGAGAGTTACTAGGAAAGGATTAAGTCATGCGATTAATTGACGGATAGAAAATCATATATATTTTTTCTTTTTGTGAGAGGCACGGCCTACCTCTCGCATAAGCACATCTGTGCATCCACGAGAAGTAATTCCGTCCCTCTCTTGGCAAGAAAAAAGAAAATGCATTTATATACTCCCTTCATTTCTAAATATATAAGTCTTTTTAAAGATTTCGTTATGGACTACGGAGCAATATGAGTGAATCTACATTCTAAAATCCATCTATATCGTAGGGAAAACGTTTGTCTATATACAGTCGTATGTAGTCCAAATTAAAATCTTTAAAAGAACTTATATTTAGTAATGGAGTACATACTCCCGGCGGATGCTTGTACACGACGATCTTGAATTCTTCATGTGCCCAGGCAAACCCTTTCCTGGTGTTCCAGCTCCAGAGCAGCCGGGTGGTGGAAGCCCTGTCGGGGCGGATCGAGCTGCCTTCACCGAAGGAGATGATGTAAACTTCATTACTCAACCTGGTTGCATCGTAGTTCGAGTACAAGGACTGGCCGGCGGAGCGGTGCTGGCGGGAGAGGATCGAGGAGTGGAGGAAGGCGATCCACGTCGCGGCGAGAGGCAGGGTGTGGCGAGCTACCGGGACGAGCACTGCTGGTGCTGAACCAAGCGCACCATGATCTCACCAAGTACCTCTGATATTTACTCCCTCCATTCCTAGATTCATTTGTTTTGCTCCCCATGTAGTCCATTTAGTGCTGGATTGCGCTTCGTTTCTTCATAGTACGCACTACATGCGCACGTTGCATGTGCCCGTGATGAAGTGCAAAAGAAAGCAGAATTCATGTGACATACAGAGAGAAGACGTCATAATAATTAAGAAAAAGAAAAAGAATGCACCAGCCGAGAATCGAACCCGGGTCTGTACCGTGGCAGGGTACTATTCTACCACTAGACCACTGGTGCTGCTATGTGCCATTTCTTTAGACAGTATAATAATCGCAGACCTAGGCCAATGGTGCTTCTGTGATGTAATTATTTTATCAGTATAGGTAGACCATGTAAGAACATACTCTATGATGCAATGAAGAGTTATGGATTTTGCAGCTCCTAGCTAGAAATGGGGGCGGAACTCCGGCCTGTCTGTCCATGCGCTCGTCTACTATCTTAATTCAACCATCCCTGGCATCATTGTCCAAGATTTCAAGTCTCAATACCTCGTGTAAGCGAACCTTTCTTTGAAATCGACCGGTTTTCATTTCTTTTGATGGATGCTAAAATTATCAAAGAATCTCCATAAAAGGAGGCAAACCTGAGTGGCCTTATAAAATATGTGTACCCTGAATCTGTACTCCATAATGTTACTTACTTGAAGTTTCTCTTGTCTGCACTTCTGAATAAATATAATATGTAAGTTGTGGGCTCTCTGGCTTTGTAGGCATCTCTGTTACAGGGACGCATTAGATAATTAGTTCTATATATGATATTGTCATTATTTGTCTGCCAAATAACTGAGCTGTTGCAGACAGTCTTTATATTGCCGCTGACATAGACAGCCTTTGCCCAATTAACCAATATAGGCAGATTTGTCTATTATGCGGGCACCACTATTTATTTTGTAACTTCTTGGCACAATGTGCTCCTGTCTGAAGCTTGATTTCTGTAAGAACTCATTTTGCTTACTTCCTACTACTTTCCCAGTGTCACATGTTATGCCAATGACTAAATATGATTATACTCTTGGGAACTGATCTGCAAAAACCACGTTGTAGAGTGAAGTCCATGCTTTGACATTTACTGATCTATTACAAGAATTGGGTGGAAACTCACACATGCAGCATAGTTAGGCGACTCAAATACAAATGGGTGATGACAAGTGAGATCACATTCTAGTTGACAACTTTAAGCCTTTGCCGGTTTCAGGTTAGTCCCTACATCAGCAGAATGAGGCTTGGACTTTCAGATATTGGAATCCTGCTAATGTCATTACAAACTCTGTGATTTACTATCTAGTTGCCTTTCAGATCAAGCAAGTCCTCTGTGCAATCCAGATATGTATCCGAGAAAACCGGTGTATCTTCTATGGCGCGACGAAACGACGTTCCAAGCGCGATCTGACTTCGATCCCTATTTCTTTCACAGGTGTAACTTTTACGGAGGGGTTTTAGCAGAAATACTAGTACGTTCCAAGCGCGGCCTTGAGCGGATCGTAGGAGACGCTAATGTATAGGCTGAAACATCTCTAGTACTACTGTGGATGATGGAATGAAGATTATGTTCCTTGGACAGAAGCAGATGTTGTCACATGAGTTCTATGTGCAAGAATTACATAGTATCTAGGCACAGAGGAACCAGATCATCAAAGATTATGAACTGACACATACTAGTAAGCTGGTGGTGGGCCCCAAACCGGGCAAAACACAGAAGGAAAGAGAGTAAAGTTTCAACTAGAACAGAAGGGAAAATAAGAGAACAGTGAGCAGAGCAAAATCTGTTCTTGAATTGCCCTCATCATTGCAGAAGTTCATTCCGCATTGTGCTTACCAAAATTGTCGGAGGACACCATCGAGAACGTTGTTTGTTAGCCAAGGAGACACCAACCAGTATCTCAGCCAAATCAAAAGAATCCTCTAAAAGAAGCTAAATCGAAAGAAAAGGAAATTATGTGAAAGCACAGCACACATAAGAAACAAGTAAACCCGCTGTCGTCGTTCAATAATATTACAAATTAGCAAAAAAAAACTAAATATGATAGAACCAAACATTAGATACTATAAAAAAACTCAATCATCAAGAGTCACATTATTGGAAGCAGGCTGTGAGATATAACCAAAATGAAGAGTTAGGAATCCCAACACAAACTTGAGAGAACAGTTTAACAAATGAATCATTCTGATGAAACTCAAAATTTTCTGAATTTGATTTGTGGGACCCTCCTCAGAAGAGGAAAGACCCTTTAAAAATTAGCGTATGCTGTTTACTGTGGCATGCACACGGTATTCTTTAGTAAAAGGCGAAAGAATAGTTCGCTTTGTGCTCACCACGCAGCTGCGTCCCTTTCACAGTCTGCCCTGCCTGCTCTCTTATACTCTCGCTGGCCACCCATTCTCCCACGACTAGCGATGTGGACTAAAAAGAGCGCTCCTACAGCCTCCCCTCCCCCTGGCAGGCAGCTGGAGTCGATGCCTCAGCAATTGCCAGGCCCAATACTGGATGAGCCTGGGCCTGGCCCTGATTCAACAACAGAGACTCGCGTGTTGCGTCTTCTCTGTTTTTCTTGCTTCTCCCGGCGGTGGTCACCGATGGGAGTACGCTCACGTGGCGAACACACATGGTTTACTACGAATGCCGCATCCCGTGGAGACCAATTGCCTGCTGTTATTCATATCCCGGTATTTTTCTAAAATGAAATGCTTCCTCCATTCCTAAATATTTGTCTTTATAGAGATTTCAACAAGTGACTATATACGTATGAAGCAAAATGAGTGAATCTATACTCTAAAATATGTCTATACATTCGTATGTGGTAGTCCATTTGAAATCTCTAAAAAGACAAATATTTAGAAACGGGGGAGTATATAATAGTACACTTTGCTGGTCTGCATGTTGATCAAGGCGGGAGAGAGGGACGCATCTCACATCACATCGTGTCACATGTGGATGTGGTGGCAGAAAATGGACTTGTGGAGAGACGCACAGAGACCTACCTCCTCCCGGTCACGTCGCTCACACAGTGCATGTATATGTATGTATGTATGCAGTGTACTACTACTAGGAGTACATGCACATGCACACCGATGCCACCCCTTGAGTCTTGACTCGTCGAGGGTCACGAAGAACAGTAGATAGACAATCCAATCCAATCCCCGTTCTCATCATCATGCTCGCACCCCTTCGCCACCTCATGGCTCGCAACTTGGCAAAAGAGCTACTCCGTGTCCATGGTGATGGGATACCACCACTCCAAATCACATATTTCTTGTGCAAAGCATAGTGCTCAAGATGCAAGCCTCACTAAGTAGTCCCATGTTCCTGGAGCGGTCCGCTGTCCCAGCATTGATCGATGCTACGATCTCGGCACAATCAGTCTCCACGAGTAGCGGCGCTTGGGACCAGTGCAGGGCTAGCCTAAGCCCCTCCTCGCACGCCGCTAGCTCAGCTTCCAGAGGTCCATGGCAGTTGAACAACCATCTACATGCAGCAAAGATTATCTGTCCTTCGTGGTCACGTAAAATCATACCTGCGCCCGCTTCGCCCTCTGCTGCGACGTAAGAGCCATCAAAGTCCTGCTGGAGGTGGCACCCATGTGACATCAGGAAGTAAACGGCCTGTCATATGAGTACTCGGTGTGATACATCCACTCAGGTCAGCCGGGAATTTTCCTTTAGTGATGTCCGCCTGCGGGTAGTGCTTGATCATGAGCAGATAGTCCACGTATCCACACAGAAATTGTTTAGATGCTTCAATCGGAATCATTGGCTTATCATGGGTCAGTTCATTATGCACATGCCACACACGCCAGAATACCATGATAACTAACATGCGTTGTGTGTCATTCAGCTCTTGGAGGAGCATTAGCAGCCAGTCCGGTTCAGAATTTCTGAGTGCATCATCAGGCGGAAGATTCCAGACGTTTTCCATTTCATTCCAAAGGTTACGAGCATGGGGGCATCGGATGAGTGCATGATGGGCAGTTTCATTCTCTTGCCCGCAAATCGTGCACACACTAGCTGTCTCCATATGCCTTCGATGCTTGTTTGCCCGGGTGGCTAGCGCCTCATGAACAACTTTCCATGCGAAGATGCAAACTTTCGGTGGAGCTCCACAATTCCATAGCAGTTTCCAAGCCGGTCTAGTACCATCAGGTCTGGTGCTCGAGTCACCAACACCTTGCTGGGCAATGATTTCGTCCCGTGACATATTGTACGCGGAGCGGACTGAGAAGCGACCATGCTTGTCCGGTTGCCATGCAATTGCATCATCTACCATCCGGCTAGAGAGTTTGATTTTCAGTATTTCCGCGACGTCCATTGCGAAGAAATGCTGCCGGAGAAGAGTTACATTCCAGGTCCCGTCAGCATTCAAAAGATCAGCGACCCACTTCAATCTACACCGGCGTTTTTGTGTGATCGGTTTAAAAGGTGCCCCCCTTGGAATCCAGGGGTCACGCCAAATGCGAATGTTTGCCCCATTTCCGACACGCCAGATGTATCCTTTCTTTACCAGTTCGAGGCCGTGTTCAATGGCATGCCATGTAGTCGACCCATTCCCTGTGAAAACTGTATCAGTGATGTTGCCAGAGGGATAAAACTTGGCTCGGAGGACCTGTGCACAAAGACTGTCCGGAAACTCAATAAGTCGCCATGCTTGCCTTGCTAACAAGGCCTGGTTAAATAATCTAAGATCTTTAAATCCCATACCGCCTCTTCCTTTCGGACATAGCATGCTGTCCCAACTGACCCAATGAGTTTTGCGCTTGCCCTTTTCTGCACCCCACGTCCCCACCAGAAGCGACGAATCATCTTTGTTAACTCCTCACACAGGCCATCAGGTACCTTGAACACACTCATGATATAGACCGGGAGAGCTTGCGCAACCGCTTTAATTTTTATCTCCTTCCCTGCCATGGACAGTTGATTATCACCACACTCCATCAGACTTTTTGCTAATTTCTCCTGTAGGCTTTTTAGCTTCCCTTTACTCATTCTGCCATCTGGGTTAGGGAGGCCGAGATATCTAGCTTCAAAGGTAGTTTGCGTGACCTGAAGAGTGATTTTAATGCTCTCTTGGGTTCCCTGCTGACACGCTGGGCTGAACAAGATTGAACACTTGTTTGGATTGATCATTTGCCCTGTTCCCTTAGCATACACATCCAGAATGTGCTTCACTCTTTCTGCCTGCCCCAGCTCTGCCTTGAAGAACAACAAGGTGTCGTCTGCGAATAGCAAATGGGAAATTTCCGGTGCTCTTCGGCAGACTCTCAGCGGAGTGATTGTACCCTGGGTCACTTCCCGTTCCAACAGAGCAGAGAGGCCATCAGCGACAAAAAGGAACAGAAAAGGGGATAGTGGATCACCTTGGCGAAGACCTCTTGTTGGGAGAAACGAATCAAGCAGGGTTCCATTGAATTTTACCGAATAGCTCACCGAGGTCACACAGGACATTACCCAATCTACCCATCGGGGAGCGAAACCCAGACTCTGCATCGTTCTTTTAAGAAATTCCCAATCAACTCTGTCGTACACCTTTGATAGATCTAGTTTATACGCACAAAAAGATTCATGTTCCTTTTTGCAATGCTCAATTGCATGAAAGCACTCAAATGCCACTAACGCATTATCAGTTATCATACGCCCGGGGACGAAGGCACTTTGATTTAAGGAGATTATCTCCCCAAGCAAAGGGCGTAACCTGTTCACCAAGCATTTGGCCACTATTTTGTACAGCACCGAGCACAAACTAATGGGTCGGAACTCCTTCAGTGTCTCCGGCTGATCAGACTTTGGGATCAACACAATAGCAGTGGCATTCGTTTCTGACGGCATGTGTCCAGTAACAAAGAAGAGCCTAACCGCGGCAACAACCGTATCCTTTAAGACAGCCCAGTTTCTTTGATAGAACCGCGCTGGAAACCCGTCCGGCCCTGGAGCTTTTAGGGGTCCTATTTGAAACAACGCATCCGCAATTTCTTTCTCCGAGAAATCTTTGCAAAGTGACTCGTTCATTTCAGCCGTTACTTTTTCCTCTATAAGACCAACAATCTGATCTGCATTTAACGATGGGTCACGGGTGAACAATTCCTTGCAAAAGGACGAGGCCATCAGCTCCATAACCGACGGTGTAGACTGCCAAACTCCATCATCATCTTTCAGTTTTTGGATTTTATTCTTACGTGCTCTCCAAACAGATCTATTGTGAAAGAACTTAGTATTTCGGTCCCCCTCCTTTAGCCAAACAACCCGCGATCGTTGCAGCCATAGGAGTTCTTCCTTATAGAGTAGTTCATTCATGCAGTCAGAGAGTCTTCTGATTTCATGCTGGTCACCATTGGATTGCAGCAGCTGGTCCCGTCTTCTACGTGTCTTTTCAAGCTCTCGCATGACACTGCCAAATCTTCTTCTGCTCCATCCTTGCAAATGTTCCATTACAGCATTCAGTCCAGCTGTAACCGACGCAAGGTTGCCACTGGTATGTGTGGCAGCCCATGCTTTTTCAATTAGTTCTGGTAATTCCCCCGCACGCTCCCAAAAGACCTCATATTGACTTGATCGTCGGCGTCTCGGAATAGCCTCCTCTCTCTGCATATGAACAAGGATCGGAAGGTGATCAGAACATGGCGACACCAAGTGTACCACATGCGCATCTGAAAAAATATCCCGCCACCGATCATCAGCTAGGGCTCTGTCCAGCCTAACTTTAACATTTGCTCTACCTATCCTTTTATTGTCATAGGTGAAAGGAGCACCTTTAAATCCTAGATCATGAAGCTCACAGTCTTGCACCACTTCACGGAACGCGGCAATCTGGCCGGCCGGCCGGCCGCGGGGTAGTAGACAAATGTTCGCATTGCCAGAGTGCATCCATGGAAGATCACTGGTAGCACACAAATCAGATAATATGGACCACATGCGATGCCGGTTTTCAGTGCGTGGTTCTCCATACACACAAGTAAGATGCCAGGGAGGGTCAGACGGAGTCGCACGTACATGAGCATCAATCACTCTATCATTTGTATCCTTGATCTCGACTGACATCTGATCGTTCCAAAACAAAGCTAACCCACCACTCTGACCATTGCTATCGACACCCGGCCCCATTTTTATACTGACATTTGTTTTTGCTTTTTTGCTCGGCTGTATGCTTGCATTATTTGTACGCTTTGACGCTGTGCAGGCTGATCGGGCGACAGAGGGGCCGGCATGTCACATCACCTCGTGCTGCATGCAGCGGTAGAAATAGACTGGTAGAGAGACGTACAGAGACCTACCTCACGACCAGTGTATGCAGTGTACGAGTAGTATGTACTACGTAGTACACCAGTACATGCAGATGCAGTGCTGCATCTCATCTCACCGTGATTTTTCGAGGCAATCGTCCAATCCACCCCTCTCATCGATCATCCTCGCCATCATGGCATCATCACAAGTACTACCACTTTGGTGGCACCTCACTCCCAATCTCGCAAAGCGCAACAGCGCCGTGAGTCGACTGTGATGATGGCCGTAATGATGGGATCCCACCGCCCCAGATCACACGATCCAGTGACCGGTGACGGCGAGCGACACACACCGGCCGGCGGCATAAAAACTTCAGACGGATGGATGGATCGATCCTGCTGAGGTCCCTGCGTGCAAAGCAAGCAGATGGTGATCCTTTGTACGTATCGTTTTCTATCTTCTGCTGCTGCTGGGCTGCGTGGATCCGTTGGCACTGTCGCCGGCTGGCGCATAGGGATCCCGGAATTCTGCAGGTGCAGCCATGCACTGTGCGGGCGATGTGCGACGGTACCGGGCGAGTGATGGGCGGCTTCTGCCCTGCAGCAGCGCAGTGCTGTGCTGCCTCGGGATGGCCAAATGCGACTAGGCAGTAGCGATAGGCACTAGTACGTAGGGATAGAGGCTAGGCTAGGCATGCATCCATGTCGAGTGCCCCTCGGCGCAGGGACCACGGCCCGTGTCGTCTTTGTGTCACCCGCAACCACCAGCCCGCTCTCGCCCCGGCAGCTTCCACCACTCCACATGCCATTCCATTCAAGGACCGACGTACTCCATGCTTTGCCTTTGTTTCTTGATCCATGGTTTCTCAAGCATTGGTGCCTAGCTTTGATCGCGTGTCCCGTTATTCTTGTACAGTGTACACAATGTGATCACATGGGACATACATAATGTCACCACATGAGAATGTCTTGCAACAAAGACTCCACAAGAAGTAAAAACTAGAGTTTTCACTTCAACAGAATTTTGTGCCGCGCAAAAACTCCGTCCACCATCGTATTCTGTAGTCGCCAAGGCAACACTGAAGAAAGAGATGAGTTGTCGTCATACCCAAATCTGAAGAGGCACCTTTGCATACAAGGATGATTTTCAAGCCAATGAACCGGACCGCCGCAAATGACTTTGTGGCACGTCAGCCGGGGTTCTTCATCACCGGAGCGCCGTCAACTTCATCCGACGCGGTCGAAGAAAAGGAACGCTGCTGTTTGTCGCCATCCACACACCTCACTGCAAGACACCAAACACAACCACAACAGACAACGCCAATGCATCCAAGAGAGTGTTGTGCGTCAACCATCGGACACAAATCTCATCAGATTTGAAAGACCGGTAAGAAGACCGAGCCACCGGCTCCTCGGTGCCATCCATTAGAACGTCACATATATGGAGAAATTAGCAGAAGCAGATTATTCCGACACGGCGCCGTCTCCACCATTGATGCAACATCTCTAACAGAAAACTATGCCTAACCTATCTTCCTACCGAAGAATAAGAGCATCTCCAGCCGCGCCCCCAACAGGCCCTTCCCAGGCGATTTTGCCGCGCCGGCGTCGAAAAAACGGCCCAGTCGCGCTCCAGAAGCCTGTTTTTCGCCGGCTCGGGGCGAAACGGGTGCCGGCGGATTCAGGCCGAACCCGGCTTCCTGGGGGGTGCCTGGGGCGCCGTCTCAAGCGAAAAGGGCCCGTGGGTCCGCCCTGTCGGCGAGGCGAGCGCCTGTTCCCGCCGTTTTTTCCCGCGTTTTCCCCATTTCCCTCCCGTAGTCTTCCCTCCTCCCGCCAAACTCCCTCCCGCTCGCCTCCCTCCCAGCCGGCCGCCATGCCACCGAAGAAGTACGTCGCCCCCCGCGCGGCGGCAACCGCGACCGCCTCCGTCGCCCAGCCGAAGTAGAGAAAGCTGAGGGCGCCGCCGACCAAGCCACCGGGCATGACAAACGCCGAGTGAAGGGCGGAAGTTCAGCGGCGGGAGGCTGTCACCGCCGACCGGCGGAACAGGGCCATCGCGAAGAAGGCCCGCGACAAGCGGCGCGCACGGCTGCGGCTGCCTCGGCGGACCAAATCGAAGCCGAGGCGGCTCGCGCGGGGATGATGAATCCACCTGGAAGCCACGCCCAGTACGCGCCCTGGGGTCAGCAAGGCGTCGGCTCTCCGCAACCATGGGCATCGCCCTCGCCGGGCTACGCCGACGGTGACGCGCACGGTGGGTTCAACCCAAACGTCACCTTCCCCCATGGATACCCGGTCCAGCGCACGCCCTCACCCGCCTTCGTCGGCGTGCAGTACCCTCCATACAACTACTCGCCGCCCGCCTATGCTTCATCCCCGACGCTCGCGCTTCGCCGTGGCCCGCTGCCCTACTCGCACCTGGGTCAGGACAGGCGAGCCGCGCATCAAGTGGGCATCCAAGGAGGAGGAATGCCTCGCCGAAGCATGTAAAGTCATCTGCCTCGACCCGACGACCGGCACGAACCAGAGCGTCGACACGTACTGGGACCGCATCAAGGCCGAGTTCGACGAGCGCAAGCTCGTCGACCCCTACTTCAAAGGCGTCTACATGCAGCGCGGCTCCAAGGCGATGGCGAACCATTGGGGGCGTATCCAGGGGGCGTGCAACAAATGGCATGGGGTCGCCGAGGAGGCTGCGGCTCGCTCGGAGAGCGGCGCCAGCGTCGAGGATCAGGTATGCCACACCAGCCTCCCGCCTCTCTTCGCCGTGTACGCGCGCCAACTGTTTGTCCCTCCGCGCAGTTGTTGCGCATGTTCACCCTGTACCGGTGGAGCAACAGCGACGCCGAATTCAAGTACCTCCACGTCTACAAGCGCATTGACAAGTGCGAGAAGTGGGCGGAAGTCCGGCGCACCCTCGACAAGGCCAAGGAGACCTACAAGCCGGACGCGCCGACTCCTGGCGCATCGGAAGGGCGGCCGGACGGCAACAAAGTTACCAAGAAGGGGAAATACGCCGACGCGGCCACCGCTCGAGTGCAGGAGTCCATCGAGCACTGCCTCGCCGACGCGCAGGCCCGGGCCGTCCTTCGTGAAGAGAAGACCGAGGCGCGGTGGTCGGCGTTGATGTCGAGCAGCGCCGTCAAGCTCGATCTGCTCCGGACGAACGTCGCCGCGAAGAAGAGAAACACCAACCTGGCTTTCCTGCTGGGTGGGGCGGACATGCTCCAGAGCACCGACGAGACGGTCAAGGCCTCATCCTGAACCAGCTTCCTTCGACAAGGCCGTCGACGTCGACGCCGACGCCAAGCCCGCGTGACGACGCCCAGCACCACCGAAGCCGCGCCGACGCCGCCCAGCGCAGAGGCTGCTCCGACACCGCCAAGCCCGCGCACTCCAACTCTGCCGATGCCTGGGGCAGAGCCCGCCGAGTGATGCGCACGCGAACTTCTGCCACTCTATTTTTTGTACGCCGAACTGTGGCTTGCGATCGCCCGACTTGTGACGCCTTTTGTGAGCGAAAACGACCAAGTTTAAATTTTTCGCGTCCTAAGGCCGGCGCCTGGGGGTGTGACTGGGAGCTAGGTCGCCCCAGGGGCCGAACTAGCGCCGGTGCACCCTAGACCGTCCTTTTTTAGCGCCTTAGGAGGTCGAACGGCTAGAGATGCTCTAACTGCCAGGGTCCGCGTCCGCTCCCGTGGCTGGAGCGACAGACGGAGAGGAAGAGGACCCACGGCGTCGCTGGTGGTGAGAGAAGGCAGAAGATCGCCTTCGATCGCCTCACTGGAGCGGTTTTCATGAAAGCGAACGAAGAGGTTCACTCTCCCGGTCTCCCCGTCTCCCGATATTCGTATTGTGTGTGTGTTTTGTTTTGGCTATTTTTGCAAATGGGTTTTTAACCTTGTTTTTTTTCAAATGATTTGGAGCAGTTTTTTTGTTTTTGTTTTTGAGCGATGCATGAGCAGGTGATTGGTAATCGAATGGACAGGACGCACAGTAAACAAACGGGGCGGCAAAAGAGAGTAAAGGAAAAGGCTGAATGCTAGAGCGAGGGCGGCCCACCACAAAGTGGTAAAATTTGAGTCTTTTGAGAAGGGTGGAGAAAACTTGTTCCTACCAGTACGTACGTACCTCTCCTTTTTTTTTGCATGGACGTAAGTACCTGTCTATCAGTCCACAACGTGACGTGTTTTCACATTCTGCACCCCTGACAGCCGGCCGATGGTATATGAACAAGGGCATTTACAATCATAATAGACAAATTTGACCTCTCGAGGGTTCACAGTTATGATAATCTTTTTACATGAAGACAATGGATCACCAAACAGCCACTATGGTCGTCAGAATGAACCACCACCGATGCGCCGCCCCTCTATCAAAGTCGGTTTGACCTTGTCAATAAACTAGCCAAGACGTGTTCATGCACGTGTCCTAAAGGACTAGCATCCCGAAAACGCCCTTGAATCCATTTGAAGGGTTTGAATGTCATGTCCATTTGAATCTTATTGAATTTTGATTTTGATTGCATCAAGGAAAAACCATAGAGATTTTATGAAACATATAAGAAATTCGGAGTTCCTAATAAAATATTTGAATCAAAGAGGCCCAAAGATACAAAATGAAGGACAAAACTACAAGATACCCGAATGATAATACTATTTTATTGATGATCGCAACATGCGTGGTACTACTGGTAGAGCTACTACCACTCCAGTTCAGTTGTCCGGAGTCCATCCAAACTATTCGTCTCAATCTACAGAATCATTACACCCAACACTAGCAAATGACTCCCCTGCTTGCTAAACAACAAAACGTAGTATTTGGTTCCCACCCCCGTTTACGCTTCCAACGAGCGTAAACGCCCCCTGAAGCCTAACCCGTTTCCACCAACCGAATGCACAAAGCCGAAAGAAACGCTAGTTGACCGACGACCATCCACCTGCCGTGCCGGCCGATCAGACTCTGAGGAGGTAGACGCTGAGCTCGGGCCCGCCATTGATGCCGGAGCCGGAGCTGCTGCTGTCGGGGTTCATCATGTAGAAGGCCTCCGAGTCGCGGGACCCCACCACCCGCTCGAACCGGGCGCGCATGTACATCACGTCGCCCTCCCCGCCGCCGCAGCTCGCCGCGGGGATCACCCCGGCGCCCATCGACACCGGCTCCAGCGCGCGGAGCACGCGCCAGTCCGCGGCCCCGCACTCGCGCCGCACCGCGTACCCGCAGCTCTTCCCGTTCACGTACGCGCGCCACACCGTCTCCTCCACCAGCTTCCTCCCGCCCCCGTCGCCGCCCCCGGTGGCGGCCTTGGCGCGCTCGCACTCGAGGGCGATGCGCACCAGGCCGGACGCCATCTCGCGCACCAGGGCCCCCGTGGGCGCGGCCAGCTCCAGCAGCAGCGCCGGGCACGCGCGCGGGTCCGTCTGGAACGCCAGGTGCACGTGGCCGCGCCGGTGGCCGTAGAGCGTGCCGGTGAGCCGCGCGCCGAGCCCCACCTGCCGCCGCCGCCCCGACACGGCCGCCGACAGCGCCGACCGCAGCCGCGCCACCGCCGTCCGGACCTTCCTCCTCTGCTGCTGCTTCTCCTGCGCTGGCGCGGCGGTCCCCGTCACCGGCTTCTTGGGAGGGGACACGAAGTCCTCGGAGTGGAAGGAGGGGCAGGCGGACGAGAAGGCCATGGCGCGCTCGTCCTCCTCCTCCTCCTCCTCGGCCTCCGAGCCCCTCACATACCCCTCGTCCCCGCTGGCCGCGCCGGCGCCACGGCTGCCGCTCTTGCCAAGAACCGGCCACCTGAAGTGCCTCCTGGAGGACGACATCGGGTCGTTCCCGTGCGGGCCCTTCGCCGCCGCGATGGCTCTCATGGCGACCTCGAGCTCGGAGCAAGCAAGCTCTGCTTCACTAGCTACGGAGGCAGAGAGTGTTGTATCCAGTCAGTAGTGGTCTACTGCTTTGTCTCTGAAGCTAGCTAGCGGTGGTGGTTTTGTACTGGGTGGGGTGGTGAGCAGTGAGCGGAGCAGAGCCCCCGCCAAAAGCAGAAGAGGGAGAGAGAGGGAGGAGGAAGGAGAGAGAGCTTCTTGTTCTTGGCATGGACCGGAGCTCTGATCCCGGGCTTGTTTTCTTGCGAGGAAATGGTGGACAGGGACGCAGGCCGTGGCAGGCAGGAGAAATCGACGGCAGGTGAGATAATGGACGGCTCAGAAGAGATGAAGAGAGTGGCAGCCGTTAAGAAAAAAAGCAGAGTCGAGAGCAGTGAGAGTGACATGACAGGGGAGGTTTACTGGCCTCGGAGTGGGCGATTGGTTTGCTGTGGGGTTTAATTTGAGTGGCTGATGAGGCTGAAATAATGTAGTGTAAGCTTCAAGGTGTTGTGATTTTATTTTTGAGGTTAGATGTTGTCTGGTCTTTGGAGAAAGGTTAGGGCAAACAGGTGAGAAAAAAGTTTACTTAGGATTGATTAAGAGCGAACAGGTGAGAAAAAGTTTACTACTTAAGATTGTTTAAGTATGGTGGAGGTCTTTTTCTTTATGATAGAAGTTACTGTTTTTCAATCCTCTACGTCACGTGATCCCTGTGGTCAAATTCTTTTATTCAAGCATATTTTTCCAAAAATATTGTGTTCAGGCATGAGGCATAAATAACATGGAGATTACATGTCAGATGCTATGCCTCAAAATTTTCAAATCATTGTGCTACTTTTCATCTTCGACGATTGCTGTTCTGATCTTATGGGGTCTTAATACGACAATTTCTCGACTGTTTATTACAACAAGTTTTGCCAGCTCCGGCAAAAGAGGGGTTGTAGATGCTCTAACATCACAAACAAAGTGCCACCAAGACTAGATTGGGGCCACATGACTTTAATTTGAGACAACACCACCATCACGCCCGAACGATGAGGCCATAACATAAATTTAGAGCATCTATAGCTGGACTTAACAAATCTGATCCCTCAAACGCCCGGACGCGTCCGCGAGCACTGACCGGGCACCCCTTAAATAATGTAATTCACATCCGGACACCTCAATTACCATATCTCAAATCTGTACAAACTCATGCAACTACGTCGACGCACACGCATCATCCAGCTACACCATCACACTACACTAAACATGCCATCGGATTGCCAAAATTTGGCATGTTTGGCTATGGTGGAGTTCATCCACGGTTTCCCTTGCCCTTCCCGGTGCCCCTGCCGTCCTTCTTGTGGAAGTACCGGTCGAAGACACAGTACGGATCGAGCCGGATCTGTTCGTCGTCGATGTCCTGCTTCTCCTCTTTCGGCGGCAGTCCGGCCATGGCATAGACCGCCCGATTCTGCTCTCGGGCGAGGGCGCGCGTGTTCCTCCGATGCCGTTTCTTCACAATGCAGACGCGGATGATTTCCTCCTCTGGGGCCGCCCGCGCCGCCGCATCAGCCGCCTCTGCCACCGCAATTTCCGCCACGATACGGGCCTCGGCAGCCCTTATCCTCTCCTTCGCAGGGCGGGCCACCCGTTCCTGGTGGGATTCATATTCTGCCCGACCGATGATGGGGAAGGAGAGGTGTTCCGGGCCGGACTGCGAGGATCCAGCACGAGAGGACCCGGGTGCCTGGAGAGCCGACGCTATGGCGTCGCGGCGGACGGATCCGTCCGTCGGTCGGGCGCTGTCCTCCCGAGAGCGGCGGAGTGCAATGCGGACTGCCATTGCCTCCTCCAACCCACACGGGATGACACCCCAGTTGACGGATCCGGACTGGTCGGAGTCCGATCTGCTGCCTGCCATGGCGGAGAAGCCAGAAACCACCGAAGATGAGCTCGGGTGAAGGAGGGGAGTGGAGTGGTTAGGGTTTGCTTCGGAGAGCGGATGGGAACAAATATAAATGGGGTCGGGTGGGCCAGCATGGGTCGGGTCTGACATGACGGGCGTGCCCGGGCGCCCGTATATTCACCTCATATTTGGGTTGAATATGGGAGGTGCCGGTCAGCCCAGACATTCGAGGCCCGTTTGAGGCATCCGTCTGGGTCGAAAAAAACATGATCGGTCACCCGACGGCCCGCCCAAATGTATGAGATGGATTTGAGAAGTCCGCCCGTAGATGCTCTTAGTAAACAATGACCGAGAGACGAGAATCCTCTCCCATTTTATTTTTGCTAGTACAAGTTGTCTGCTCTCTCGAGAAAGGTTGGAGCAAATAGGTGAGAAAAAGTTTACTTGTGATTGTTTAGGTAAGGTGGACTTCTGTTTCATTATGATATGTAGAAGTTACTGTTTCCAACATCTACGTCACATGACCTCTATCGTCTAATTCTTTATTCGGCCATTCTTTTTCCAAAAATAATGTATTCAAGCATCAGGCCTATTGGCAGCCGTTAAGAAAAAAAAAACAGAGTGGAGAGCGGTGAGAGTGGCATGGCAGGGGAGGTTTATTGGCCTCGGAGTGGGTGATTGGTTTGCTGTGGGGTTTAATTTGAGTGGCTGATGAGGGTGGAATAATGTAGTGTAAGCTTCAAGGTGTTGTGATTTTATTTTTGAGGTTAGATGTTGTCTGGTCTTTGGAGAAAGGTTAGAGCAAACAGGTGAGAAAAAGTTTACTGCTTAAGATTGTTTAAGAGCAAACAGGTGAGAAAAAGTTTACTTAAAATTGTTTAAGCATGGTGGAGGTCTTTTTGTTTATGATAGAAGTTACTGTTTTTCAATCATCTACGTCACATGATCCCTGTGGTCACATTCTTTTATTCAACCATATTTTTCCAAAAACAATGTGTTCACGCATCAGGCCTAAACTACATGGAATCGAGAAATTTCAATCATTATGGCATCTAGAAGCAAATCTCATTGAACCACCGTAATCGAAGATTGTTGCATACAATGGAGATTAGCGATCACAATGAGCATATCAACGGGGTCGACGCCTTGATATAGACATGACACACATCCATGTCTATATCTTTCGACTAGGGTGTCGACCTTGCTCAAGGAGTCTCAGAAGAAGGGAATATGACAAGGCAGGGAAGATTTATGAGCCTCGGTGATTGGTTTGGTGTGGGATTAATTTCAGTGGATGATGAGGCTGAAATGGAGCGTAAGCTTGAAGGTATTGTAATTTTGTTTTCAGATTACTGCCTAGCTGCTCTTTCGAGAAAGGTTAGAGCCAACAGGTGAGAAAAGGTTTACCTAAGATTGTTTATTAAGAGCAAACTGCTGAGAAAAAGTTTACTTAAGATTGTTTAAGCATAGTGATGTTCTTTTTCAGTATGGTAAGAGTTACCCTTTTTCAATCATCTGCTAAATCGGTTGGTGTTCTCAGCTCCCTTGTAAGTGTAGCGGCAGATGTCACTAGAAAGGCGGTTTTGGATTGATCCATGTATATATTTTGTCACTTTGTTGAATAATTTAATAAAAATGATTGTGTGCATCCTTGGATGCAGAGGCGGTGGAGGGTTTCAACCACCTTTTTTTAAAACAATCACTGTAGTCAACTTTATTCAATCACATTTAAAAACAATGTGTTCACACATCAGGCCTAAACAACATGGAATGGACAATATCGAGAATCATTGTGTTACTATAGCTCTTGTCGGGAATGGACAATATCGAGAACTTCCAACTGTTATGGTATCTATAGAAGCCAGTGAAGAAGCAAAACATCGAACCGCCGTAATAGCAGATTGTCGTGTATAATGGAGATTATCAATGGCAACGAGCAATGCCTTGATATAGACACACATGCATGTATATCTCGAGGTATCGACCTTGCTCACGGAGTCTCAGAAGAAGGACATATATAAGACAATGTTTACCACCAACGGGCCTATTTAGCTACACCGACACAACGAACAACCCGTTATCCATGAAAAAAGTAGGGTTCTAAATACCCCAAGCACCTTAACAACACAGACAAAAGTGCCATGGACTGGGGCCACATGACTTTAATTTGAGACAACACCACCATCACGTTGGAACGATAACACCGCGACATGAAAAGCTAACCAAAACTTAGCACACAACGATGGAGAGACGAGAATCACTGTGCCGAAGCAATCGCAGATGGAGAAGAGAGAGAGAAGGGGGGGGGGGGGTTGTTATTTAGACGCTGGCTGCGGGGTTTCGCTTCCGTTGGGAAAAGGTATATATTGATGAGAAAACTACAGGCGTATATCGATAATTCCATATAAGCAACCTAACAAATGTAGACATGCCCCTGCAAAATAAAAGGACGTACTCCATCATGACAAAATTTCTTTCCGGGGAGGGCTCCATCATGGCTTTAATCGTGAGTGCACTTTATCTTTTGTTGGATCGAATTGAGTCAGTAGTACTCTGTTCTCCCGGTGGATGGACATATGGCCGAAAACTACTTTGGAACCTAAGCATCTTTCTCAGTGCTAGTGAAATGATTCAACCAGAAACCAACGATAAAGCATATCTTCCTTAAAATACGTACGCACATGGACAAGCAGCTGCTTTACCTAACTGTACCGGCCTGATTGAAGGATCTTTTGTAACGGAGCTCTAAAAAGCTCATTTCACGGTAGCTATCCCCGCAACTCAGCAAGAGTTCAGAGGTCACGAAACAGAGTACGGTGGCAGCGGATGGCTCAATATGGTGGACGCCGTGTAGTACTCACTGTAAACGGAGTAAGACGTTTTTCCACACTTATGAGAGTTTGACAATGTGTGGCCGCCAAACATGTCTTAGTTCGAGAGACAACCATTATTAAAAAGTTGTAAGAGCAACTTCAACGGGTCGACCTATTTCGTTCGTCCATGTTCGTTTGGGTCGCCGTGGATAAAAATACCGGTCCAACGTGCTGACCCATTCCTAAAAACCGTCTACTTCACGTCCGCGCGGACCCATTTTTAGTCCAAAATTGCGTCTGAAATGCGTCCGCCGCGATTTCATTTGGCGGTCGTCCAACTACCACTGGCCGTCTAATTTATGACGACCATCGACATCGGGCCCACTAGTCTGCTAGTGGAAGCGTCGTTTTTTAACCCACGCGTGCGGAGGGGGTGGGGGCATCCACATCTGCCCCCACCACCCCCTTCGTGCTTCCTCGCTGGCGACAACCCAAACCCTAGTCATGGGGCTCTTCAGCAGTAGCTCCGGCAGCGGCAAGGGCAAGGGCACCCCCGGCGCCTCATCCTCCTGTGCTCCTCCTTCGCCATTGGCGCGTGCCCACTCGGGTCGGCAGCGTCTGCACATCCCGGTGCACCAAGCGCGGTGGCACTGGGAATTCAGGCAGCCGGTGCCTTACCTCCACGTGACGCTACCGCACTAATGGCACCTCGATCCGGAGCGGATCCCGATGTCGACGGTTCCGCAAACACAGCGGCACACGACGAGAAGCTGCGCAGGCGCCGGGCATGGGCAGGCATAAATTGCGAGCACTGGCTAGGCCAAGTGGCGGGTGTTTGAATGTGGGCGCCTGAGTGAGTTTCTCAGCCGTCGTGCCTATTTAATGCTGCCAGACAGACGGACGTGCTGCCGATGTGAATGTGGTAGATAGCCGTCCCGCTTCATCCAATCACGTCTCTCTGACATTGAACAGGCACGGCGACTGGGATGCGGCGCTGGCGGCGCTCTCGGCCAACGCGCCGCTTCAATGTCGGCTCCAATGAAAGGTCATGTCTCACTCTATTGTGGCATGAATGCACGCTAGCACTTTGAAGCGACGCTCACTGCCATGAACACATCGATCGACGGGGTATCATGTTGGATAGCAAACTAAGTTTGGATCGCTCAGTCCGAACGGTTATAGATGGTTTGAGGGTCTGCGTAGGTGGGCATGGATCCATAATCACTAGCATATAGATCTCCCACGAACGAACCAGATGTGCTCTGAGAGCACACAACCTTCTCTGCTTCCTGAACACTACGACATAGTGCCTCACGTCAGAATTTATTTTCTATGAGTAGTAAAATTGTGTATCATAGTTTTATAAAAGAAGATAATTGTAGTATAATATGACTACCACTCGCTGTGAACAATGAGCGTAGCACGAACATCACACCGGGTTAGTCTAAAGACAACCACCAACGAAAACACAACTACAAGGCAAAAGAGTCTGTCCAAACCAGAAAAACCTTGTCGTGTCCCGACCGCTGTCGGTCACCTCCGAAGAACAATATCTCCCCCTAGTATTCCTTGTCGACGCACCATCCCCCCATCAGCTACCTCGCATCGGAAATTCCAAACGATGATTCCGGCGCTGCCTACACCTGAATCATTGAATACATTCTCCCTGGAGTTTCGGTAGCATGGATGGGCGAACGGGCTTTAGAATAGTTCGAGGTGAAAAGTGGCCGGAAGGGAGATGATTTGTGGCACACAAGTGCGGGAGCACGTATGTCTTTGGTGCTCGCTTTTTATTTTGGCTTTCGATTTTCAAAGTTTTATATATTTTAAATGAAAATTTGAATTAAGTTTTGTTTTCATATTCATGTTTCTCATGGCCATCATTTTCAAACAAGATTCATTTTGAATATATTTTGATGAGTTATTAAAAAACATGTTAAGTTTCAATGTTGACACTTAATACGAGCAACCGATAAAAAATCAATTATTTTGTGTCTAAGACCAACAAAAAAATTGCTCGAAATTATATCTCTGAATTGGTTGAAACTTGGCAGTCTTAGATGCAAAAACCATAGGTTTCATTGTTGAAACTTATTTTTTTAAGGTATTTTATTTTTTACTGTGCCCTTGTGCTGGATTGAACTAATGAGTGAATCGCGAGGCAAAATGAGCGAACGGTAGGACTTGGCAGATGAGTGCGCCACACTCGCGTGCCACTGTGCAATTCCGCAGAACCGGAGGGTAAATTACGTTTTTGTTTACAGAAGTCTATGGGACATAGTAGTAAGAGCATCTACAGCCGGGCACCTCAAACCCGTCTCATACGCTCGGGCGGGCCGCCCGGTCACTGACCGGTCATGATTTTCTGACCCAAACGGACCCTTCACACTAGCCTTAAACGCCCGGGTTGACCGGCATCCCTCATATCCAGCCCAAATATGAGGTGGATATGGGGGCACCCGGACACGCCCGCCATGTAGGACTGACAAAGGTGTCCCACGCGGACTCCCCTGAAAACCAGGTGGTCTGATGGACGCCTCCTCCGTCACCGCGGTTTGAATTCCGCGTGGCGCCGCTCTGGCTCGCCGTCCGAGAGCAAATCGACCTATTTAACCCGGTCGGAGTCCCGCAACCCTAGTCCATCCACCCCCCTCTCCGCGCCGCCAGTCTGAGCCCATCCACCTCCTCCCTTTCCGGTTCCGACGCTCCGTCATGGTCCGGAGGAAGATCACCTAGTACGCAATGCTCACGTCGGAGCGTCGTGACGAGATCCAGCAGGAGATCCGTGCGAGACACGCCGCGCGTGTCGGGGGGCCTCCAGATTCCCCGGAGCCGAAGGAGGAGGAGCAGCCAGGGAAAGAGTAGAAGGAGGAGCTGGCTCTGATGGAGGTGGAGGAGGTGGAGCAGCAGTTGCCGGGCTTCAACATGGAGCAGGCGGAGGCGGAGTTCATCGTCACCCAGTCCGACGAGATGGCGGAGCAGCAGGCCATTCTGAAGTCCATCTAGAATGAGGCCTATGTGAAGACGAACCGAGCGTTCCTCCGGTAGAAGCAGGCGGCGTCCGAGCGCTTTTCGCCGAACTCGACGCGGAGATTGAGGCGGAGGAGGCTGGAACGGAGCAGCCGGAGGAGCCAGAGCTGCAGCTACCGCCAATGCTGCCGGAGCTGGGCACGGAGATCGTCGACATCTCCGACGATGAGTAGTTAGGTGATCGACGTAGTATGTAGGTTTATTTCGTTTGCATGTCTTCGTATGGATTTAAGAATCTAGTATGAGACGCCCAGATGTAATTAGTAAAATTTGAGGTGTGGCTGATTAGTGCCAGCGGACACTCCGAGGCACGTCCACAGGCGTTTGAGAGCTATATTTGACATATCCGGGATCCGGCTGTAGATGCTCTAAGACGGTAAATCGTAGATTTGATTTTGACGAACGGTAAAGCGTTTTGTGTACGCTTTTGATTTTGAACGGGTAAAGCCGAGAGAGGCCAAGATCCAGACGAAATTAAAGGCGAAGGCAAGGCGGCAGGAGAAGCAGATGGGGCAGGGGAGAAAGAAAGACGGGAGCCAGCCAAAGAAGAAAAAGAGGAGACGGTCAGTCGATCAGGAGAGAGCATGGGGACGGACGGGGAGGCCGTTGTTTCCTTGCCGTGCCTCGGGATCGGCGCGCATGGGGGTCCAAACACGGACACAAAGCGAGCGAGAGCTGCGGCAGCTTTGACCAGGGATTGGACGACCGGCGTCGGCGAGCTTTGGCAGGTCGGGTCCGGGTGACGACGCGACACCGCCGTGCACAGCACTACAGCAGCCTCGCCTCCTGCTCGTCGTAGCTGAGTACCTAGCTACGCTCTGTGGCGCAGTGGCGCTACGGTTGCCAACATGGGGAGAGACACAGGGCGCAGTTACCTCTGCCGACCACCCTCCCTCCCTCCCCTGCCAATATCTCTCTCTGGCTCTCTGCACTGCTGATGTGTAGGTGATCTGAATTCTGTCTCGTGGCTGCGTCCCATTTATCGCGCAGAATTTACATGAGGAGGTGATCGATTTTACTCCTCCGTCCCCATGGATGGTTCCTGCTTCCCTGCTACACGCTGATGCTGATCTCGAGCTATCACCGGCTATTAGCTGATCGCCGGGGAGAGAAGACTCGGTACGGTGCACCACGGTTGCTGCACTGTGCGTAGCAAAACGAAGGAGGGATCACACAAGGTGGTCAGGGTTTAGAATCCACTGATAACAGAGCAGCTCACCCTTATTACAGATTGTCTGCCTGGTGCTCCTTGAAGTGCAGGGGACGTGGTGTTTCTGCTATGCACCTGGATGAACAGTAGAATGTACTACCATGGAAAGTAAAATCAGAAATTCTGAAAAATAAAATGTGGCGCAAATTGTTAAATGTTTCAACTGCATGCAAAGTACCATGGACAGCTGATTTTGATAGCATTTTGGACAACCGATTATGTTTTTTTAGTGATCTATGCAAAAGAAACTCTGAAAATGCTATTTTTATAGCATTTTGGACATCTGATTTTGTTTTTCTAGTGATCTCTGCAAAAAAACTACTCTGAAAATGCTACTTTTGACAACTGAATTTTTTTTCCTGCCCAACTTTCATGAATGCCACTTCATCATGAAACTTCACCCGAAGGTGAAACATTCAATAATGTTTATCGCAAAAAAAAAGAATTTTTTGAACTTTTTAAATATTTTTCATTTTACTGTTCATCCCGGGTGCATTTGCACCCCGGAGCAGAAGGACACTTTTGGAAGCGCAGTCCATGTATATCTTCTCCTGCTACCATTATCAGCTTGTACTATAAACCCCAAATGCTATAGAAGACATCAGTTCTAAGTCGTTTCTGAATGAACGCCCTCTGGTACGTCGGATCCTACATGCAAATCTCAAAGTGATTGTTCCCACCACCCTCTCTAGGGAACGAATGGATGGTTTGCTACACCGCACCCTCCCTCCCCAGCGAACGGTCTGATTTTTCTGTGTTTTTTTTACTTTTCTAATCTTCCACAAGTGATTATCTAGAGCATTGCAAATTCAGGTTTTTAGTCTTTTTGCACATGGCAACCATGTCAGGTATAGCATGGAAAATTATGCGTTTTTACGTTTTGCGCATTGCCAATAGCTTTAGCATGACAATTATTGTGTATTTAGACTTTTCACACATGGCAACTATATGTGTTATACCATGTCAAATTAATTTTCTTTTGAAAACATGACATGACAACTTTTCACACTACACCATGGCAATTCTCTAGCTGCAACATAACAAATCTCTATCTTGTAGCATGACAATTCTCTATATTGTACCATGGCAAATTCTATCTTGTAACATGGCAATTCTTTATATTGTAGCATGACAAATCTCTATCTTGTAGCATGGCAAATCTCCATTTTCACTGTACCATGGTAATCTTTTCTGATAGCATGCCAATTACTGATAGGTAGCACAAACTTTCTTCTATGATGCAACATTGTAATCCTTACACCCATCACAACATGGCAATTTTCGGCAGATAGCATTGCCATAGCATGGCAATTTCTATATGATAGCATGGAGAGGGGGTAGTGGTGGCGTTCGCTGGTAGCGGTTTTCTGAGGGAATGAATATGTTCCCTTGGGAGAGCCACTGATACGTCTCCAACGAATCTATAATTTTTTATTGTTCCAAGCTGTTATATCATCATTTTTGGATATTTTATATTCATTTTATAGCAACTTTATATCATTTTTTGGGACTAACTACTACCTCTTTTAACACTGCGTTGGTTTTCCCCGAAGAGGAAGGGATGATGCAGCAAAGTAGCGTAAGTATTTCCCTCAGTTTTTGAGAACCAAGGTACCAATCCAGTAGGAGGCTACACGCGAGTCCCTCGTACCTGCACAAAACAAATAAATCCTCGCAACCAACGCAAATAGGGGTTGTCAATCCCTATAGGGACACTTACGAGAGTGAGATCTGATAGATATGATAAGATAATATTTTTGGTATTTTTATGATAAAGATGCAAAGTAAATAGCAAAGTAAATAACTAAGTAGTAGGAGATTGATATGATAAAGATAGACCCGGGGGCCATTGGTTTCACTAGTGACTTCTCTCGAGAGCATAAGTATTCTACGGTGGGTGAACAAATTACTGTTGAGCAATAGACAGAATTGAGCATAGTTATGGGAATATCTAGGTATGATCATGTATATAGGCATCACGTCCGAGACAAGTAGACCGACTCCTGCTTGCATCTACTACTATTACTCCACTCATCGACCGCTATCCAGCATGCATCTAGAGTATTAAGTTAAAAACAGAGTAACACCTTAAGCAAGATGACATGATGTAGAGGGTAGACTCATACAATATGAAGAAAACCCCATCTTGTTATCCTCGATGGCAACAATACAATACGTGCCTTGCTGCCCTTACTGTCACCGGGAAAGGACACCGCAAGATTGAACCCAAAGCTAAGCACTTCTCCCATTGCAAGAAAGATCAATCTAGTAGGCCAAACCAAACTGATAATTCGAAGAGACTTGCAAAGATAACCAATCATACATAAAAGAATTCAGAGAAGATTCAAATATTATTCATAAATAGACTTGATCATAAACCCATAATTTGTCGGTCTCAACAAACACACCGCAAAAAGAAGATTACATCGTATAGGTCTCCACAAGAGAGGGGGAGAACAATGTATTGAGATCCAAAAAGAGAGAAGAAGCCATCTAGCTACTAACTATGGACCCGTAGGTCTAAAGTAAACTACTCACACTTCATTGGAGAGGCTATGGTGTTGATGTAGAAGCCCTCCGTGATCGATGCCCCCTCCGACGGAGCTCCGGAACAGGCCCCAAGATGGGATCTCGTGGATACAGAAAGTTACGGCAGTGGAATTAGGGTTTTGGCTCCTATTCTGATCGTTTGGGGGTACGTGGATATATATAGGAGGAAGAAGTACGTCGGTGGAGCAACAGGGGCCCCACGAGGGTGGAGGGCGCGTCGGGGGGGGGGGGGGGGGTAGGCGCGCCCCCTACCTCGTGGGCTGCTATTATGTTTCTTGACGTAGGGTCCAAGTCTCCTGAGTCTTATCTGATGAGAAAATCACGTTCCCGAAGGTTTCATTTTGTTTGGATTCCGTTTGATATTCCTTTTCTTCAAAACCCTAAAACAGGCAAAAACAACAATTCTGGTCTGGGCCTCCGGTTAATAGGTTAGTCCCAAAAATAATATAAAAGTGGATAATAAAGCCCAATAATGTTCAAAACAGTAGATAATATAGCATGGAGCAATCAAAAATTATAGATACGTTGAAGACGTATGAAGCATCCCCAAGCTTAATTCCTGCTCATCCTCGAGTAGGTAAATGATGAAAACAGAATTTTTGATGCGGAGTGCTACTTGGCATAATTTTAATGTAATTCTTCTTAATTGTGGTATGAATATTCAGATCCGAAAGATTCAAGACAAAAGTTCATATTGACATAAAAATGATAATACTTCAAGCATACTAACTAAGCAATTATGTCTTCTCAAAATAACATGGCCAAAGAAAGTTCATCCCTACAAAATCATATGGTTTAGTCATGTTTCATTTTCGTCACACAAGAATGCTATCATCATGCACAACCCCGATGACAAGCCAAGCAATTGTTTCATACTTCAGTAATCTCTAACCTATAAACTTTCACGCAATATATGAGCGCGAGCCATGGACATAGCACTATAGGTGGAATAGAATATAATGAGGGGGGTTATGTGGAGAAGACAAAAAAAAGGAGAAAGTCTCACATCAACGAGGCTAATCAATGAGCTATGGAGATGCCCACCAATTGATGTTAATGCAAGGAGTAGGGATTGCCATGCAACGGATGCACTAGAGCTATAAATGCATGAAAGCTCAACAAAAGAAACTAGTGGGTGTGCATCCAACTTGCTTGCTCACGAAGACCTAGGGCACTTGAGGAGGCCCATTGTTGGAATATACAAGCCAAGTTCTATAATGAAAAATTCCCACTAGTATATGAAAGTGATAACATGAGAGACTCTCTACTATGAAGATCATGGTGCTACTTTGAAGCACAAATGTGGAAAAGGATAGTAACATTGTCCCTTCTCTCTTTTTCTCTCATTTTTTGGGCCTTTTCTCTTTTTTGGCCTTCTCTTTTTATGGCCTTTCCTCTTTTTTTATATTCCTCACTTGGGACAATGCTCTAGAAAATGATGATCATCACACTTCTATTTATTTACAACTCAATGATTACAACTCGATACTAGAACAAAGATGACTCTATATGAATGCCTCCGGCGGTGTACCGGGATATGCAATGAACCAAGAGTGACATGTATGAAAGAATTATGAACGGTGGCTTTGCCACAAATACTATGTCAACTACATGATCATGCTAAGCAATATGACAATGATGAATGTGTCATGATGAACGGAATGATGGAAAGTTGCATGGCAATATTATCTCGGAATGGCTATGAAAATGCAATAATAGGTAGGTATGGTGGCTGTTTTGAGGAAGATATAAGGAGGTTTATGTGTGAAATAGCGTATCATATCACGTGGTTTGGATGCACCGGCGAAGTTTGCGCCAACTCTCAATGTGAGAAAGGGCAATGCACGGTACCGAAAAGGCTAGCAAGGATGGAAGGGTGAGAGTGCGTATAATCCATGGACTCAACATTAGTCATAAAGAACTCACATACTTATTGCAAAAATCTACAAGTCATCAAAAACCTCGGTACTACGCGCATGCTCCTAGGGGGATCGATTGGTAGGAAAAGACCATCGCTCGTCCCCGACCGCCACTCATAAGGAAGACAATCAAATAACACCTCATGTTTCAAATTTGTTGCATAACGTTTACCATACGTGCATGCTACGGGACTTGCAAACTTCAACACAAGTATTTCTCAATTTCACAACTACTCAACTAGCACGACTTTGATATTATTACCTCCATGTCTCAAAACAATCATCAAGCATCAAACTTCTCTTAGTATTCAACACACTCATAAGAAAGTTTTATTATTAATCTTGCATACCAAGCATATTAGGATTTTAAGCAAATTACCATGCTATTAAGACTCTCAAAATAATCTAAGTGTAGCATGAGAGATCAATAGTTTCTATAACACAAATCCACCACCGTGCTCTAAAATATATAAGTGAAGCACTAGAGCAAAATTATATAACTCAAAAGATATAAACGAAGCACATAGAGTATTCTAACAAATTACAAATCATGTATGGCTCTCTAAAAAGGTGTGTACAGCAATGATGATTGTGTTAAACTAACAAGCAAAGACTTAAATCATACAAGACGCTCCAAGTAAAACACATATCATGTGGTAAATAAAAATATAGCTCCAAGTAAAGTTACCGATAGAAGTAGACGAAAGAGGGGATGCCTTCCGGGGCATCCCCAAGCTTTGGCTTTTAGGTGTCCTTATATTATCTTGGGGGTGCCATGGGCATCCCCAAGCTTAGGCTCTTGCCACTCTTTGTTCCATAATCCATCAAATCTTTACCCAAAACTTGAAAACTTCACAACACAAAACTTAAAGTAGAAAACTCGTGAGCTCCGTTAGCGAAAGAAAACAAGAGACCACTTCAAGGTAATGTAATGAACTCATTATTTATTTATATGGGTGTTATACCTACTGTATTCCAATTTCTCTATGGTTCATAAACTATTTTACTAGCCATAGATTCATCAAAATAAGCAAGCAACACACGCAAAACAGAATCTGTCAAAAACAGAATAGTCTGTAGTAATCTGTAGCTAGCGCACGATATGGAACACCAAAAATTCTAAAATAAATTTCTGGTCGTGAGAAATTTATCTATTAATCATATGAAAAAAGAATTAACTAAATATCACTTTCCAAATAAAAATGACAGCAGTTCTCGTGAGCGCTAAAGTTTCTGTTTTTTACAGCAAGTTCAACAAGACTTTCCCCAAGTCTTCCCAACGGTTCTACTTGGCACAAACACTAATTAAACACAAAAAACACAACCAAAAAAGAGGCTAAATAATTTATTTATTACTAAGCAGGAGCAAAAAGCAAGGAATAAAAATAAAATTGGGTTGCCTCCCAACAAGCGCTATCGTTTAACGCCCCTAGCTAGGCATAACAAGCAAGAATATATCTAGGTATTGCCATCTTTGGTAGGCAATCCATAAGTAGCTCTTATAATAGATTCATAAGGCAATTTAATTTTCTTTCTAATAAAGTGTTCCATGCCTTTCCTTAACGGAAATTGGAATCTAATATTTCCTTCCTTCATATCAATAATTGCACCAATCGTTCTAAGGAAAGGTCTACCAAGAATAATAGGACATGAAGGATTGTAATCTATATCAAGAACAATAAAATCTACAGGCACATAATTCCTATTTGCAACAATAAGAACATCATTAATTCTTCCCATAGGTTTCTTAATAGTGGAATCCGCAAGGTGCAAGTTTAGAGAGCAATCATCAAAATCACGGAAACCTAACAAATCACACAAAGTCTTTGGAATCATGGAAACACTAGCACACAAATCACATAAAGCATAGCATTCATGATCTTTAATTTTAATTTTAATAGTTGGTTCCCACTCATCATACAGTTTTCTAGGGATAGAAACTTCCAATTCAAGTTTTTCTTCATAAGATTGCATCAAGGCATCAACGATATGTTTAGTAAACGCTTTATTTTGACTATAAGCATGAGGAGAATTTAGCACGGATTGCAACAAGGAAATACAATCAGTCAAGGAGCAATTTTCATAGTTAAATTCCTTGAAATTCATAATAGTGGGTTTAGCAACATCTAGGGTTTTAATTTCTTCAATCCCACTTTTATCAAATTTAGCATCGAGATCAAAAGATTCAGAATTCTTGGAACGCCTTCTAGGTAAAGGTGGATCATATTCAGTCCTATCATTATCAAGATTCATATTGCAAAACAAAGATTTAATAGGGGACACATCAATAACTTTAGATCTTCATCATTATTTTCATAGGAACTAGAAGAACACGCTTTTATAAAGGCATCTTTCTTAGCACGCATCCTAGCGGTTCTTTCTTTGCACTCGTCAATGAAAATTCTCATGGATTTGATAGACTTATTGATATCATGCTTAGGTGAAATAGATCTAAGTTTCAAAGAATCAACATCAAGAGCAATTCTATCAACATTCCTAGCCAAATCATCAATCTTAAGCAATTTTTCTTCAATCATAGCATTAAAATTCTTTTGCGAAGTAATAAATCCTTTAATATTAGAATCAAAATCAGAGGGCATCTTATTATAATTCCCATAAGAATTGTTGTAGGAATTACCATAATTATTAGAGGGATTACTAGGATAAGGCCTAGGATTGAAAATTTCCTCTATACGCGTTGTTACCAAAATTGTTCCTACCAACAAAATTCACATCCATAGATTCATTATTATTCTCAACCAAAGTAGAAAAGGGCATATCATTAGGATCAGAAGAAACAGTCTTATTAGCAAATAATTTCATAAGTTCATCCATCTTTCCACTCAAAACATTAATTTCTTCTATCGCATGCACCTTTTTATTAGTAGATCTTTCAGTATGCCATTGAGAATAATTAACCATAATATTATCTAGGAGTTTAGTAGCTTCTCCTAAAGTGATTTCCATAAAAGTGCCTCCCGCGGCCGAATCTAAAAGATTTCTAGAAGCAAAATTCAATCCGGCATAAATTTTTTGTATAATCATCCACAAGTTTAAACCATGAGTAGGGCAATTACATATCATTAATTTCATTCTCTCCCAAGCTTGTGCAACATGTTCATGATCAAGTTGCTTAAAGTTCACAATATTGTTTCTAAGAGAGATGATCTTAGCGGGAGGACAATACTTAGAGATAAAAGCATCTTTGCACTTGTTCCATGAATCAATACTATTTTTAGGCAAAGAGAAAAGCCAAGCTTTAGCACGATCTCTAAGCGAAAAAGGAAATAGCTTCAATTTAACAATATCATTATCCACATGTTTCTTATTTTGCATGTCACACAAATCAACGAAGCTATTTAGATGGGTAGCGACATCTTCACTAGGAAGGCCGGAGAACAGATCTTTCATGACAAGATTCAGCAAAGCAGTATTAATTTCACAAGATTCAGCATCAGTAAGAAGAGCAATCGGAGTGCTAATAAAATCATTGTTGTTGGTATTGGTGAAGTCACACAATTTAGTATTATCTTGAGCCATCGCGACAAACAAGCAAACTAACACACAAGCAAACAAAAAGCAAGCGGGCAAAAGGGGCAAATAGAGAGGGAGGATAGAGAGAGAGAGAGAGGGCGAATAAAATGGCATGGGTGAATTGGGGGGAGAGGAAAACGAGAGGCAAATGGCAAACAATGTAATGCGGGAGATAAGGGTATGTGATGGGTACTTGGTATGTTGATTTTTGCGTAGACCTCCCCGGCATCGGCGCCAGAAATCCTTCTTGCTACCTCTTTTAGCACTGCGTTGGTTTTCCCGAAGAGGAAGGGATGATGCAGCAAAGTAGCGTAAGTATTTCCCTCAGTTTTTGAGAACCAAGGTATCAATCCAGTAGGAGGCTACGCGCGAGTACCTCGTACCTGCACAAAACAAATAAATCCTCGCAACCAACGCAAATAGGGATTGTCAATCCCTATAGGGCCACTTACGAGAGTGAGATCTAATAGATATGATAAGATAATTGAAAGGATCGATATGGTTGACTAGAGGGGGGGGGGGTGAATAGGCAACTAACAATTTTTAGCTTTTCTTTAACAAGTTAAACTTTGCATCAAAATAGGTTGTCTAGAAATGCAACTAGGTGAGCAACCTATATGATGCAACGAGGATAGGTACACAAGCAAGCAAGAGATATGAAACAAGTAAGCTTGCTTAAATAAAGGCACGAGATAACCAAGAGTGGAGACGGTGGAGACGAGGATATGTTGCCGAAGTTCCTTCCCTTTGAGAGGAAGTACGTCTCCGTTGGAGCGGTGTGGAGGCACAATGCTCCCCAAGAAGCCACTAGGGCCACCGTATTCTCCTCACGCCCTCACACAATGCAAGATGCCGTGATTCCACTATTGGTGCCCTTGAAGGCGGCTATCGAACCTTTACAAACAAGGTTGGGGCTCTCTCCACAACTTAATTGGAGGCTCCCAACAAAACCACGAAGCTTCACCACAATGGAATATGGCTCCGAGGTGACCTCAACCGTCTAGGGTGCTCAAACACCCAAGAGTAACAAAATCCACACAAGAAAGTATGGGAGAACCAAATATCCTTTGGTGGGAGTGTAGATCTAGGTCTCCTCCTTCAATCCCTAGCAAATTAACAAGTTTGAGTGTCTAGAGAGAGAGGTCGGGCAAGAGAGCTTGAAGGGCATCAATGGTGGAGTGAGAGAGGTCAAAGGTGGGAGTGGTAGGTGGGAGAAGCCCCCTTAAGTAGTCTCCCCACAATTCCAACTATTACTGCGTTTTTGCACTGCAGCGGTACAACCGGTCCTCGTCCCGGTACAACTGGGACTCACGATGTAACAACAGAACCCTACCAAGCGGTACAACCGGACAGGCGGGCGGTAGTACCGGCTAAGAAAGATAACCGGACTAACCGCCTGGCTACCGCACAACCACCGCATCAAAACAGGAGCTTGACCGGTACTTGGGCGGTGCCTGGCCGGAACAACCGCATGGCCTTGAGCTCTTGGGCGGCTAAGTTCTGAGCGGAAGAACCGCTCGGACCACCGGTGGTACCGGTCATCGTGGAACGACCGGACCAACCGGGCCACTACCGCCCAAGAACAGCATCAAACCAGAGGCGAGAGCGGTACTTGAGCGGTACATGGACGGAACCACCGCCCTAGCTGTTGTAGAGCATGGTGACGGTACCACCGCCCGGAGGCAGCGGTACAACCGCTCGGGCAAAAGCTGGTGAGCGACAAGACCCAGCGGTACAACCGCTCCAGAGAGCGGTACAACCGCTAGGCAGAAACAGTGAGCAGGAAAGAGGGGAAGAGGCAAGGAAAACTCTCTCTCTCACACACACCTGAGGAAGGCAAAGAGAGGGTGAGAAAAGTGTACGTGAACTGATTCCCCCAGAGCTTCCTAATGAGGATTCCCTCTTGATAGTACGGGTACTCTACGACCAAAGAAAATAAAAATGTAGAGGACATGTCTTCGATCTTTTCCTTCGAGAGGTAATAGCAATCCGATGTAAGCCTAAGCATTGAGAACCTGAAACATATAGCACACGTTTAGACCACAAAGGGTTGTCATCATCATCCAAAACATAAAGTAGGGAAATGCCCTTTCAATCTCCCCCTTTTTGGTGGATGATGACAACAACACGATTTGCAAGAGATAAGTCAATGAAATCTAGACGGAACTCCCCCTGAATGTGTGCCCCAACAAGTACTAGCTGTTAGAAAGCATGGCACACTTTCAGGACTAGACTCCCCCTAGATTTTATAGACTCATCACTCTGAGCTCAAAAGGATAGACAATATAATACTTAGAGGCAATAATAATGATAAAGACCTACGAATAAACGGAGTAGCAAGTCTAGCAAGTCTCACACACAGCACGGAACGAAACAAGTCCACAAACAAACACAAAAACACGAGAACAAGAGAAAACAACCCAAGCAAATCCCCGAGACCTATAGAACCCTCTCCCCCTTTGGCATCAAGACACCAAAAAGGAAAAGAGCGAAGCTAGCGACCCAAAGCTCAGGCGTCCTCCTCTGACTCCTCAGTCGCATCTGGATCTTCATCATCAGAGTCGCCATCGTCGTCGTGATCAGATTCTTCCATGGCATTGTCAGCTGCTGCAAACGAGGATGATGGCTGGGGAGGGGCTTCATCATCAGTCCAGGTGCTATGGGTAGAGATCCAACGCTCCTCTGGGGTGATGCTCTTCTCAGAGCCACTATGAACCTGCATGTTGAGGTGCTTCATCATTGCAATTTGGCGACACCGTGCGAGCTTCTCATTGACATGTGCCTCATACATCTTCTTCTGGATGTCAGCCTGGAGACAAAAGGTCTTCTTTACCTTGGCAGTAAGTTTGGCCACCCACGAAGGCTTGGCCCCTGGCTCTAGCTCAAAGTCCTCATCGTCAGAAGTAGCATAGACATCCTCAGGAGCATGTTCAGGGAAGCGAGGCTCGGCATGCTTCTTCTTCTTAAGGAGCTTGACCTCATGAACAGTGAGGTTGTATGGAGAAGTGAGGAGCTCTCCAGGACGACGAACAGCCCACACAGAGTTCAGAAAGCACATGACAAACGAAGCGTAGATTGGGACTTTACGGCAGATGACCATGTTGTACATCTCATGCCACAACCAATTTGACACATCAAACGTTGCCCCTGTCCCCACCATGGTCTTCATAGCAACCATCAAATCAACCAGATAGCCATGAACTTCATCTTGATTGCCCACCTTGGGCAAGAGCACATTGCGGAACACTCGGTGCATGATGTCATAGACCTTCTCCAAATCCTTGGATTCTCCAATAATCCCACGGCCCCGAATGTACAGAGGGGCAAGTTTCTCCTTAGGCATGGACTCAGGAAAATCATGAGGGCGAATGCCACCCCTTCCTTGCAGACCGGTATCCTCGTACCCAATAGCATTGCAGAAAGCCCTCCAGGGAACGTGAAACAATTCATCGCGACACATGAAGGTGAGAGTGCGCGCATCATCTTCCCCAAAATGAACCGTGGCATAGAACTGATGGATGAGTTGAACATCAAAGTCACAGTTGACTGACATGATCTTGACAAGATCAAACTCCTCGCAGAGAGCTAACGCCTCACCAAAATACTCCATGTTGTTCCTCCAATGATCAAAATCAATCGTCCACTGCTTGGCATATCTATTCTTGTTGTGCTCAAAGAGTTCATGAACAATCCGCACTTGCATCTCATTCCGGAACCGAACAGTGGTCCAACGGGGAGCAATGGGAACCTCATACGGATTCTTTGAGCGGTAGGCTTCCCAATCCTTGGCTTTCCAACGATGCAACGGCATGACCACACGTTGCTTAGCAGCTGCCGACTTCTCACGGCGAGTGGGCTTGGTGGGAATCACAACTTCTTCATCATCTGACACAACCGGGCGCAAGGTCCTTCGTGCCCTCTTCTTGGTCTTGCGAGGAGCAGAGCGAGAACTAGAGCCACCTGAACACACACATGAAAAGAACACACAAAAACCCAACAAGGATGAGAGGATTGCACCCACTAGCAGAAAAGGAACAAGTTGCAACAACAGAGAAGATAGAACAGTGCTTAGTGGTTGATATACTCCGGTTGTACTGGATCTTCCGCCGGTAGTACCGCTCCAACGGTTGTACCGCCCGTAGGGGCGGTAGTACTGCTCTAGCGGTTGTACCGCCCGTAGGGGCGGTAGAACCGCTGACAGTGGCACTACCAGGGAAGATAGATCTAACCGAGGCATACAAATCACACAAGTAATATTCCAAATTCTAAGTGTTGCAAACAAGACAGGAGGCTAACAAAGAACTCTTCTAAGCCATTGATCGAACACTAAACGTGGAAAGATGGGTAAAGCCCTAGGCAAGGAATAACCCTAAACAAAAATCTAGAGGCAAAGAACACGAGGCATTACCACCATCCATGGGAAGAGTTCGGAAGGCCTCCACGGAGAGAATCCACGGCGAGCCAAGGATCCGAAGCGCGAGACGCACTCCGGGGCAGGGGTAGAGATGGCCGGCGGCTAGGGCAAGAAAAAGAGGAACGAGGACGAAGGGAAAAAGACAACCCTTCAGCCCCGTCGAGTATATATAGGCCCGTACACACGCCCCGGTAGAACCGCTTAGGGGAGCGGTTGTACCGCTCGTCTGGTACAGACCGGTGGATGGAGGCGGTACTTCCGGTGCCTGGAAGGCAGCAGTAGTACCGCACGGCAACAACCGGTAGTACCGGACGTGGGTTACCGTGGGATTGTGCGGTGGAACCGCCCAGGCACCGAACGGAAACCCTTGGGACGGCACAACCCGGTACCAGCGGTAGAACCGCTCGTGGTACCGGTTGTACCGCCCGACCACCTAAGCCCAAGCCAAGATCAAATGAGTGCAATCCGAAGGGAGGAAGAAGGGGCACAAAAACAGGAGAGAAACAACACCCTAGGAGAACCTAACACAAAGAGCAAAGAGAGAAAGAGAGAAAACAACACGAGAACAGCAAGGCTAACTCCAACTCCCCGAAGAGAGGACGGTGGCCGAGGCCACCTATGTTTGAGTCAATTGGTATGGCACCGCGAAGAATTATCCTTGGGTCCATGACCAAAACTCGTCTTTGAAGCACAAGTACCATCAAATATGGCTAATGTGAAAGACACAATCAATTTATGCATAATGGGGGGAGGGAGAGTTCATTGAGAGAACAACACTCCCCCTATGTCCATGCCTACACCTAAACTAGACAACAAGTTGAGCGTGGTAGGGTGTGCAAGGGTTCAAGCCACATTGCTCGAATCAATGATATTTAGCTCATGCCTTAACTCGCGAAATCTTGCTTCATCTAAGGGCTTCGTGAAAATATCTGCAAGGTTGTCATGAGTGTTGACATAGTTGAGCTCGATCTCTCCTCGTCTAATGTGATCCCGGATGAAGTGATACCGGATCTCAATATGCTTCGTCTTGAAATGTTGTACCGGATTGAGAGAGATCTTGATGGCACTTTCATTGTCACACCAAAGAGGCACTTTGTCACAAGTGACACCGTAATCCTTTAAAGTTTGCCTCATCCATAGGAGTTGAGCACAACAACTACCGGCGGCAACATACTCCGCCTCAGTGGACGAGAGAGACACACAACTTTGCTTTTTGGAAGACCAACTTACCAAAGAGCAACCAAGGAATTGGCACCCTCCGGAAGTGGACTTCCTATCCACTTTGTCTCCCGCCCAATCGGAATCCGAGTACCCTACAAGCTTGAAGTTTGATCCTCTAGGGTACCATAGGCCAAAGTTTGGGGTATGAGCCAAATATCGAAAGATTCGTTTGACCGCCACATAGTGACTTTCCTTAGGTGCGGCTTGAAACCGTGCACAAATTCCCACACTCAACATGATGTCCGGTCTAGATGCACAAAGGTAAAGCAAGGATCCAATCATGGAACGATATACCTTTTGATCCACCACTTTACCATTGGGATCTAAGTCAAGTTGGCACTTGGTGGGCATTGGAGTGGAAGCCGGCTTGACGTCACTTAGCTTGAATCTCTTGAGCATGTCTTGAGTGTATTTGGATTGATTGATGAAGGTTCCTTCTCTTCTTTGCTTCACTTCGAACCCTAGAAAGAACTTCAACTCTCCCATGGAGGACATCTCGAACTTTGAGGTCATGAGAGCGGCAAATTCCTCATTGAAAGCTTTGTTAGGAGAACCAAAGATAATATCATCAACATATAATTGGCACACAAACAACTCCCCTTTGACCTTCTTAGTAAAAAGAGTGGGGTCGATTAGCCCAACTTCAAAACCACGGTCTTGTAACAACTCGGTAAGGTGGTCATACCACGCACGTGGGGCTTGTTTAAGGCCATAGAGCGCCTTATCGAGTTGATACACATGATCGGGAAAGTAGGGATCCTCGAACCCGGGGGGTTGCTTGACGTAAACCAATTCATTAATGGGACCATTAAGAAAAGCACTCTTCACATCCATTTGTTGTAACTTAAAATTATGATGAGAAGCATATGCAATTAACAAGCGAATGGATTCAAGACGAGCAACGGGAGCAAAGGTTTCACCGTAGTCGATACCCTCGACTTGGGAGTAGCCTTGTGCTACCAAACGAGCCTTGTTGCGAATGATAATCCCATGGGCATCTTGCTTGTTCTTGAATATCCACTTGGTTCCAATGACATTGTGGTTCCCCGTTGGCCTTGGCACCAATCTCCACACTTTGTTGCGCTCGAAGTTGTTGAGTTCTTCGTGCATGGCATTGAGCCAATCCGGATCTTCTAGCGCCTCATAGACCTTGTGGGGTTCCACACAAGAGACAAACGCGTGATGCTCACAATAATTTGCTAATTGTCTACGAGTGCTTACCCCCTTTCTTAAGCTTCCAAGCACATTCGTCATGAGATGATCCTTGGTGGAGAGCTTGGATGCAATCTTGGCGGCACGACGCTCTAATTCCTCCTCGGTGGTGAGTTGAGGAGCGGTTACTTGATCATCTTGAGCGCCGTCATGAACTTGTTCTTGATCTTGAACTTGCTCGGGGGAGAGAACTTGACCTTGGGCATCACTTGGTGTGTCAACACCGTCTTGAGTATGATCTTGCCCTTGGTCTTGTTCATGAGGTTGAGGGCCTTCACTTTGTTCTTCGGAAGCGTGTGGGCCTTGGGTTGGTGATGGCTCCACTTGAGTGGAGCATTGTCCTTCTCCTTCGGCCACAAGGGGTTCCTCAATGGGTAGGATAAAACCAACACCCATTCTTCTTATGGCTTGAGGAGGAATTTCATCACCTACATCACAAGTGCCACTTTGCTCCACTTGGGAGCCGTTATTCTCATCAAACTCCACGTTACACGTCTCCTCAATAAGTCCCGTGGATTTATTGAGGACACGGTAAGCATGAGAGTTTGTAGCATAACCAACAAATATGCCCTCATGAGCTCTAGCCTCAAATTTAGACAACCGAACACCTTTCTTGAGAATGAAACACTTACACCCGAACACCCGGAAGTACTTGAGGTTGGGCTTGTTACCGGTGAGTATCTCATATGGAGTCTTGTTCAAGCCCTTGCGGAGGTAGAGCCGATTGGATGCATGACACGCGGTGTTGATGGCTTCGGCCCAAAAGTTGTACGGAGACTTGAACTCCGCCATCATGGTCCTTGCCGCATCCATCAACGTCCGGTTCTTCCTTTCCGCAACACCGTTTTGTTGAGGGGTGTATGGTGCGGAATATTGATGCTTGATTCCCTCATCACTAAGAAATTCATCCAAGGTGTAGTTCTTGAACTCGGTGCCGTTGTCACTTCTTATTGTCAAGATCTTTGCATTGTGTTGACGTTGTGCTTCATTTGCAAAGTCAATGACGGTTTGTTGGGTCTCGCTCTTCCTCTTGAAGAAATACACCCACGTGTACCTTGAGTAGTCATCCACAATCACCAAGCAATACTTCCTACCTCCAAGACTATCGAAGGATGGAGGCCCAAAGAGATCCATGTGAAGGAGCTCCAAAGGCCTCTTTGAATAAATGATAGTCGTGGGAGGGTGAGCCTTCTCATGTAGCTTTCCTTCGATACAGGCACTGCAAGCACGATCTTTAGCAAAACTAACATTCGTTAGTCCACGGACATGGTCCCCCTTGAGGAGACTTTGCAAAGATCTCATATTGACATGGGCTAAACGGCGATGCCAAAGCCATCCCACATCAACTTTAGCCATTAGGCATGTCGCGGTCTTAGTGGGTCGCTCCGAAAAGTTAATCACATATAGACCGTTCTCGACATGCCCAACAAAGGCTACTTTAAGAGTCTTGCTCCACAAGAGGGCCACGGTATCGATATCAAAGAAAGTGGCAAAGCCCATGATTGCAAGTTGACGAACGGAAAGTAAATTGTATGCAAGGGACTCAACAAGCATGACCTTCTCGATCGTGAGATCATGAGAGATGACCACCTTGCCAAGTCCCAATACCTTAGAAGATGAGGCGTCACCCCACTCGACATTGGTGGGCATAGATGGAACCTTGTGCACGTCCACCACCAAGTCCTTGCTTCCGGTCATATGATTTGTAGCTCCGCTATCAAGCAACCATGATCCACCACCGGAAGCAAACACCTACAAGAGATCAATGCTTGGTTTTAGGTACCCATTTTGTAATGGGTCCTTTGATGTTAGTAACAAGGGTCTTAGGAACCCAAATAGACCATTCAATGTATTCATGAAGAGAACCAACAAATTTGGCATAAACATGCCCATCACTAGCACGGCATAACACATAAGAAGGATTAAAATCGCCGGCTTTGTTGGGAGGGGTGACATTGCCCTTCTTGACATTATTCTTCTTCTTCTCCTCGGGGGCACTCTCTCCCTCCCTCACAAAGGTTTGCATGAGAGGAGGAGGCCGTTTGGTCTTGTCATTCTTCTTCTTGTTCTTGGAGTCGGGGACGTACCCAACCCCTTCCTTGGCCACACCTCCCTTTTGGTTGGTCAAGAGATCGTTGAGGTTCTTCTTGCCTTGTATGCAAGTCGCAAGACCTCTCTCAAGTTGCTCCTTCAACTTAGCATTTTCCTCAACAAGATGTATATGCTCACAACACGGGTTAGTAGCATTTGCATTATCAATTAAAACCATATGAGGAAAAGTTGCTTTCTCCTTAGTTAGCTTCACTTGGAGTTGATCATGAGACTCCTTGAGACTAGCGTGAATACCCTTCAAGGCCTTGTGGGCCTTGTCAAGTATATCAAACTCCTCTTTGAGTCTAGCAAGATCAACCCCGAGTTTGGCCTTCTCGGAATTTAGCACACGAGAAACAACGAGGGCATGATCATAATCTTTCTCTAACTTAGCATGATCTACGTTGTGTGACTCCTCAAGAGCCAAACGAAGACCACGCTCTTCCTCAAGAGCATTGGAAAGATCCGAAATCTCATCGGCATAGTCACGACTATGTCCTTCCATCTTAGAGATGGTGTCTTCGTGAGCCTCGATCATGTCATTGGCCTCACCAAGTTGTTCCAAGAGAGCAATAAAGTGCTTCTTGGATTTTCCCTTGAGTTTGCCCATAAAGGCCTCAAACTCGTTAGCCTCCACATTAGCTCCCTCAAATTCATTAATGCTATCCGTTGGGGAAGGATGATTAATGATGGTAGTTTTGATGTTGGAGGTTACCTTGTTGGTGGCTTTAGCCATGAGGCACTTGGCGGTGATGCTCTCGTTGGGTGAGTCGAAGAGAGACACCCGTGACGTTGTTGCAATGGCAACGGAGGCCATGGCAACCGACTCATCATCTTCATCATCGTCATCGTCCTCATTGTACTCTTCTTGCACAACCAAGGCCTTGGGATGAGTCTTCTTGGTGAAGTTGTTCTTGTTGGGGAACGACTTGGCCTTGTCCTTTCGGATGAGTTTGCCACCATTGTCTTCCCTCTTCTCATACGGGCATTCCGCAACGAAATGACTCACGTTGCCGCAATTGTAGCAAGTCCTTACACGTTGCTTGCCCCTTGTACCACTCGAGTTGTTTTTGCTAAAGTTTGGCCTTGAGTTTTTCTTGCTCCAAAATTGCCTTGAAGCAAGTGCCATGTGTTCATGATATGCATACTTCGTATCTTCGGGGTTGCTCTCCTCTTCTTCCTCTTCTTCGTCTTCCACTATGAGCTTGGCCTTCAATGCAAGGTTAGGCTTCTTTGCCCGTTGAGAACGGAGCACCGCATTGTCGGCGGTCTTGTCCAAAATGTTCATGGCCACAAACTCATCCAACACTTCGCTTGAGGTCAAAGTGTGGAAGTCCGGTCTTTGACGAATGACGGAGGACATGGCCTTGTGATAGGGCATCATTGCCTTGAGGAATTTGCGCTTGATCCAATTGTCATCCGTGTCCTTGCTCCCGTGATCTCGTAGTGAGACCGCGAGTTTGGTTACTCTCCGATAGAGCTCACGAGGTTCTTCATCTTCCTTCATTGCAAACTCATCGGCCTCATCTTGTACCACTTCATAGTTGGAGCGTTGAATGCTTGCGCTTCCCCGGTAGAGAGACACGACACAATGCCATGCATCTTTGGCCAAGGCGAAAGGACGAAGATGAGGTAGGTCTTCGGGTGGAATAGCATCTTGAATGATGAAGAGAGCATTCTCATTGAATTGATTGTCCGCGGCTTCTCGAGGAGTGAAGTTGCTTGGATCATGTGGATAGAAACCTTCTTCAATGATTCTCCAAAGGTTAGTGTTCACATGATTTAAATGACGTTTAAAGCGGTAAACCCAAGAATCAAAATCCTCATTTTTCACAATCTTAGGGGGAGGACCGGCATGATTCAAATGAGTGGAAGGAACCGGTCCACCATAAACAAGTGGTGGTTCCACATGGGCAAAGATGCCGGTGCCATTCTTGCCACTAGAAGAAGGAGCCTTTTCACTACTAGCTTCCCCCTTGTCGGGGATAGCATCCGTCACCTTGTTGGCGGGATCACCCACTTTCAACGGTGCGGTGGATAGTTTAAGCCCCTCAAGAAATTTAGTAAACATGCTTTCGACTTCGGTCGTCATGGAGGTTTTCAATGTCTCCAAGGCCACATTGAACTCCTCACGAGAGACCGAAGTTCCCCCATCTCCCGTAGACGAGATCGGATTCACACCGGAGTGTTCCTCCACACCGTCTACGGTATCAACCATACTCTTTGGACGGTAAAGTCCTTAATAAAGAGACGAGGCTCTGATACCAATTGAAAGGATCGATATGGTTGACTAGAGGGGGGGGTGAATAGGCAACTAACAATTTTTAGCTTTTCTTTAACAAGTTAAACTTTGCATCAAAATAGGTTGTCTAGAAATGCAACTAGGTGAGCAACCTATATGATGCAACGAGGATAGGTACACAAGCAAGCAAGAGATATGAAACAAGTAAGCTTGCTTAAATAAAGGCACGAGATAACCAAGAGTGGAGACGGTGGAGACGAGGATGTGTTGCCGAAGTTCCTTCCCTTTGAGAGGAAGTACGTCTCCGTTGGAGCAGTGTGGAGGCACAATGCTCCCCAAGAAGCCACTAGAGCCACCGTATTCTCCTCACGCCCTCACACAATGCGAGATGCCGTGATTCCACTATTGGTGCCCTTGAAGGTGGCTACCGAACCTTTACAAACAAGGTTGGGGCTCTCTCCACACCTTAATTGGAGGCTCCCAACAAAACCACGAAGCTTCACCACAATGGAATATGGCTCCGAGGTGACCTCAACCGTTTAGGGTGCTCAAACACCCAAGAGTAACAAAATCCACACAAGAAAGTATGGTGGAACCAAATATCCTTTGGTGGAAGTGTAGATCTAGGTCTCCTCCTTCAATCCCTAGCAAATCAACAAGTTTGAGTGGCTAGAGAGAGATCGGGCAAGAGAGCTTGAAGGGCATCAATGGTGGAGTGAGAGAGGTCAAAGGTGGGAGTGGTAGGTGGGAGAAGCCCCCTTAAGTAGTCTCCCCACAATTCCAACCGTTACTGCGTTTTTGCACTGCAGCGGTACAACCGGTCCTCGTCCCGGTACAACCGGGACTCACGGTGTAACAGCAGAACCCTACCAAGCGGTACAACCGGACAGGCGGGCGGTAGTACCGGCTAAGAAAGATAACCGGACTAACCGCCTGGCTACCGCACAACCACCGCATCAAAACAGGAGCTTGACCGGTACTTGGGCGGTGCCTGGCCGGAACAACCGCATGGCCTTGAGCTCTTGGGCGGCTAAGTTCTGAGCGGAAGAACCGCTCGGACCACCGGTGGTACCGGTCATCGTGGAACGACCGGACCAACCGGGCCACTACCGCCCAAGAACAGCATCAAACCATAGGCGAGAGCGGTACTTGAGCGGTACATGGACGGAACCACCGCCCTGGCTGTTGCAGAGCATGGTGGCGGTACCACCGCCCGGAGGCAGCGGTACAACCGCTCGAGCAAAAGCTGGTGAGCGACAAGACCCAGCGGTACAACCACTCCAGAGAGCGGTATAACCGCTGGGCAGAAACAGTGAGCAGGAAAGAGGGGAAGAGGGAAGGAAAACTCTCTCTCTCACACACACCTGAGGAAGGCAAAGAGAGGGTGAGAAAAGTGTACGTGAACTGATTCCCCCAGAGCTTCCTAATGAGGATTCCCTCTTGATAGTACGGGTACTCTACGACCAAAGAAAATAAAAACGTAGAGGACACGTCTTCGATCTTTTCCTTCGAGAGGTAATAGCAGTCCGATGTAAGCCTAAGCATCGAGAACCTCAAACATATAGCACACGTTTAGACCACAAAGGGTTGTCATCATCATCCAAAACATAAAGTAGGGAAATGCCCTTTCAATAATTTTTTTGGTATTTTTATGATAAAGATGCAAAGTAAAATAAAGGCAAAGTAAATAGCAAAGTAAATAACTAAGTAGTAGGAGATTGATATGATAAAGATAGACCCGGGGGCCATAGGTTTCACTAGTGGCTTCTCTCGAGAGCATAAGTATTCTACGGTGGGTAAACAAATTACTGTTGAGCAATTGATAGAATTGAGCATAGTTATGAGAATATCTAGGTATGATCATGTATATAGGCATCACACCCGAGACAAGTAGACCGACTCCTGCCTGCATCTACTACTATTACTCCACTCATCGACCGCTATCCAGCATGCATCTAGAGTATTAAGTTAAAAACAGAGTAACGCCTTAAGCAAGATGACATGATGTAGAGGGATAGACTCATGCAATATGAAGAAAACCCCATCTTGTTATCCTCGATGGCAACAATACAATACGTGCCTTGCTGCCCTTACTGTCACCGAGAAAGGACACCGCAAGATTGAACCCAAAGCTAAGCACTTCTCCCATTGCAAGAAAGATCAATCTAGTAGGCCAAACCAAACTGATAATTCGAAGAGACTTGCAAAGATAACCAATCATACATAAAAGAATTCAGAGAAGATTCAAATATTATTCATAGATAGACTTGATCATAAACCCACAATTCATCGGTCTCAACAAACACACCGCAAAAATAAGATTACATCGAATAGATCTCCACAAGAGAGGGGGAGAACATCGTATTGAGATCCAAAAAGAGATAAGAAGCCATCTAGCTACTAACTATGGACCTGTAGGTCTAAAGTAAACTACTCACACTTCATCGGAGAGGCTATGGTGTTGATGTAGAAGCCCTCCGTGATCGATGCCCCCTCCGGCGGAGCTCCGGAACAGGCCCCAAGATGGGATCTCGTGGATACAGAAAGTTACGACGGTGGAATTAGGGTTTTGGCTCCTGTTCTGATCGTTTGGGGGTACGTGGATATATATAGGAGGAAGAAGTACGTCGGTGGAGCAACAGGGGCCCCACGAGGGTGGAGGGCGCGCCCCCTACCTCGTGGGCTCCTGTTACGTTTCTTGACGTAGGGTCCAAGTCTCCTGAGTCTTATCTGATGAGAAAATCACGTTACCGAAGGTTTCATTCCGTTTGGACTCCGTTTGATATTCCTTTTCTTCGAAACCCTAAAACAGGCAAAAAACAGCAATTCTGGGCTGGGCCTCCGGTTAATAGGATAGTCCCAAAAATAATATAGAAGTGGATAATAAAGCCCAATAATGTTCAAAATAGTAGATAATATAGCATAGAGCAATCAAAAATTATAGATACGTTGGAGACGTATCACTAACCTATTGACATAGTGTCCAATGCCAGTTGTTGTTTTTTGCTTGTTTTTTACTTCGCAGAATATCAGTATCAAACGGAGTCCAGACGCAACGAAACTATTTAGAGTCTTTTTCTGGACCAGAAGACACCGCATGGGCCAAGAAAGTGTTAGAGGGGAGGCCCGTGGGGAGCACAACCCACCAGGGTGCGCCTAGGAGCCCAGGCGCGCCCAGGGGTTGTGCCCTCCATGTAGCCCCCCTGCACCGCCTCTTCACCCTATAAATTCCCAAATATTCCAGAGACTCTAGGGGAGTTGACGAAATACAATTCCAGTCGCCGCAAAGTTGCAGAACCACGAGATCCAATCTAACACCATCATGGAGTGGTTCATCATCCTCATTGGTGCCTCTCCGATGATGCGTTAATAGTCCACGATAGAGCTAAGGGTCCGTAGGCAGTAGCTAGATGGCTTCCTCTCTCTCTCTCTCTCTCTCTCTCTCTCTCTCTCTCTCTCTCTCTCTTTTGATTCTCAATACAGTGGTCTCTTGGTGATCTATTTGATTTAACTCTTTTTGTGGTGTGTTTGTTGGGATCCAATGAACTTTAAGTTTATGATCAGATCTATATCCATGAATATTATTTGAGTCTTCTTTGATCCCAGTTGGGCTTCACGGAGCACGACTATGCTTCTTGAAAGTGAAAACCGGAGTTGTCCTTCCACGTGAAGCACAACTGTGCTTTTCGAAAGTGAAAAGCACAACTATCCTTCCATGTGAAGTATAGTTGTGCTTCCTGAAAGTGTGAAAAACACAGTTGTGCTTCACGATGTGAAGCACTACTGTGCTTCCTGAAAAGCGAAAAATCTATCGTGCTTCTGGTTTTTTGTCCAGTGTTTGGTTTTTTTGTTCCCCTATTTACATGGGATCTAGTTTCCAAGATTTTGATGCGAGAAACGCAACACATAAAACTATTTATGTTTCAAACACATGGTTCAAGGGATGCAACATTTTGAGAAAATGAAACTATAAAAAAGCACGAAACTCGAAACTTGTTCATTACGAGAGGAGGTAGGAGTGACATTTGCAAGGGCTACTCAATTAGTAATTTTGGTATTTTTGAGAGCTACATTGGATCATCTGGGCGGGCCATGGCCCAGTTTTACTTGGTTGTAGCTCCACCACTTCTATCATGTTGTTATTATTAAATAAATAAATAAATAAAACGGAGCTAGTTATGAACTAACAACTGATTGAGATAATTGACCCTCGGATCTCGCAAATGACGCCTCGGATCAACTAGTCGTCGCATCATGCACCCTAGTTTTTTCACATGTATCCTCCCCGTCATGCAGGCCTCGATGTCTCTGGGCCGCTGCTCTAGGGACTGATCAGGACGACCTATCATTAATTGGGATGAGAAACTTCTTCATACAACGAGACCTCCTATACCGCGTGTGACATGCTGACGAACGAGCCAGCGCGCACGTCCTCCCCTCCCGTGCGCCCTATTGGGCCAGCGGCCAGGATTCCCCCCTATTGTTTTTCCTTTTTGTTTTTTTCTATTTCTATTTTTTCTTCTTTAAAAAATCAGGATTTCAAAAAACTTCAAAATTTCAATATACATATATGAATTTCATAAAAAAATTCATGAATTCATAAAATGTTTGTGGACTCAGAAAACTATTAATGATTTTGAAAAATATTCTCGTATATTAAATTTTTTTCAGGAATTTTAAAAATGTTCGTTGATTAAATAATTTTCACAAAATTAAAAAAAGTTTTTCAGATCAAAAACAATTTATAGACTCAAAAGAAATTCACCGATTTATGAAAAGTGTTCATTGACTCAAAAAATGTTCATCAATTCAAAACGTTTATCAAATTCAAACAATGTTCATGGATTCAAAACAAGTTTCTTGATTCAAAACAATGTTCATCAATGCAAAAAATGTTTTCCGACTAATAAAATGTTCGTTGATTCAAAAAATGTTCAGCAATTCTCAAAATGCTCAAGTTTCAAAAAAATATTCACAATTTAAAACAAAATAAATGACTCAAAAAAATGTTCATCGATCTAATGAAATGTTCACAATTAAACAAAAATTGTTCACAAAAATATAGCTTTTTGGGAGTTAAAACATGTTCTTCAAATTTGAAAAATGGTCATGGTTTCATAAAAAAATGTTTGTCAATTCCGAAAATGTTCATGATTTCAAACATATGTTCATGAATCAAAAAATATTCATGATTTCAAAAAATGTTCACATATTTTAAAAGATGTCCGCAACAAGAAAAACAAAAAAAACAAAAAATAGAATAGAAAAGAAAAAAATAAAAAATAAAAAGAAAGAAAAAAACAAGAAGAACAAAATGGAAAAGAAAAAAAAACTGTTCAGGGAAGGTTGTAGGTTCTACAACCTTCCCAAAAGAGGACCACGCTCCCGAGGGGGGGTAGGCGCTAGGTCGTTTTGTAGTGACCTACACGCAGAATAGGGTTCCCCTCATAAAACATCATCTAAGCTGCAAATACAAACTCCTAAAAAAAGCCTGGGCCTTTTTTGCTGCATGAGTCTGCAAGAGTATTAGGCCTGCACGCGTGCGTCTTCTCTCTTCAATGCGAAATGTCACATCTGGAGGTGAACGGCGGTGGAACAACGAGGAAAGCTTCTACCCGGGTTGTCACTCATGACACCATCTCATTCGGCCACTATCCTTTTTGTCTTCCCTAGCGAGCGATGTGAACCTTAATCACGATCTTGCACTCGCGGTGGTAACGGACAATGCCAAGTTGTTGTGGCTCTTCTCTCCGAGAGGTATTACATGAAAACTAAGTTTCAAAGAGAACTTTGTGAAACCCATGTTTGAAAGGTTCAAAATAATCTGAAAAATGCAGCATGTTAAGAGGGTGATGTTCTATTGGCACTGCGAAATTCGAAGTTCAAATACATTACCATGTTGATCTATGGAAAGGACAAATTCAACAATGAATAATGACATTTACTGTTTGGCACTAATCAAAATATCGTTTCCACGTGGTTTACATCGGTTTCCATAGAAATTTGGTTTTTATGTGATTTTTTCTCCCTCTCTGCCCCTTCCGCGGTTGTATGTACGTGCCACCGTCCTCTACTCTTGCAGTCACTTGGGTGTTTGATCGAATCACTCACTGGCAGGTTCACAACTAACAGGTGCACGACGGGCCGGGAAGAGCAATGTTGGTTTCTTCGAGATGCAGTCTAGTCTGTACAAGAAGTTGATTTTGATGATTAATTCATGTGTTGGTTTTATTTCATTCTGGCTATCCAGAGGAGCGCCTCGGCAAGATGAAGTACTTTTTTGCGGGAGGAAGGATGAAGTACTGCACTAGCATGGAACTTACACACGACGATGGCATCAAGATATTTATTACCCACCTTATCTTTCATGTTCGTCCTTCGAGAGATCTCTTGTGCGTTGGCTGAAAAAAATGTTTTATTTTTCTCATGAAGGTCGTTGAGGTGGACTATATGTGACACTAATTCCTCTTTCCTGATGCGAAGAGTTGAATTCCTCTTGAACACATGACATTCTTATTACGATTGAATTATGTGCCAAATGCTAGCCTCTAAGATGATATATGTTTCTTTTTTTTGCTCCACCAATTTTTAATCTTGTTATCATGAATTTTGATGGGGAAAATGAAAGCATTTACGTGAGTGCATCAGCTCTGACTCAAATACCTCCAACTACCTCTATAAAGTATCAACACATTGTAATTCAACATTTCTACAATTACAAGATGCTTATTTTGTTCATGTTTAAAAAAAGTATCTGTTTACTTAAAATGAATGGGCATGGCAACACGCCTTGATGGTCTTGTTAATTAAGAAATGGTAAGACTAGGTGACCTACGAGCCTGCTCAGCATTTCGATATTCTCATCCATCGGATAAAAAAAATATAGTAACAGTTTAGACTTCAGATCAGTCAGTCTTTTTCTAAAAAAAAATTTAGACCAGGCAGTCTTTTTTTTGAGCAACTTAGATCAGGCAGTCAGACAGCTGCTATACGCGTGTGCTTTCTGGGCCTACGTAGTTGGGCTGCTGCTCCGATAACCATATATGGGCCAACTCGGGTTGGCCCATCTCCCTTCGTCAGATAGGAAACAAACGACCCAGATAAGCATTCTGGATTGCCTCAAAAAAGGTAAGCATTCTGGACATCAGCGACTGTGCGGGAATTTGCAAAAAAGAAGGTTTGGGATTTGCAGGGTTGAAAGTTCAAACTTCAAACTGTGCAATAGGACGGGCATGCTGGGTCCTTATCAGCTCAGTGCTCAATTCTTGGGCCGCCTATTTCCTAACGGCGTTCGCTCCCAATAAGTGGACGATGAAGAAATTTGATAAGCCAAGGAGAAACTTCTTGTGGAATGCGCCCGGAACTTGATCCTCTCCCATCAAGCTAAGAAGAAAGTTGATAAGCTAAGAAGAAATTTCTTGTGCCCCAAAATGCATTCAGTCAAGCCCTTGGGCTCAGATGGCCGTAGTTCGGACGGGACAAGGTTAACAGAACTGCACGAAGCTTGTGTGGTCATAAGGATATGCATCTTTTCGCTTCTTGCGCTAAATTATCGCTGGGTAATGGTGAGAGGATCAAGTTCTGAGGGCATGTATGGCTTGATGGGAAGCCGCCCAGGGATGATGGAACCAGAACTCTTTGCGCTTTCTCGTTCCAAACTTTTCACATAACAAAAGGAGGTGGTGCAGAATGTGGATTGGCATCTGGATGAGAGGCCTGGCTAGGATCAACTCTTCTGACTTGGTGGATGATTCTTTCATCAGACTATATATGGTGCAAGCTACAGAATTAACTTTTTCCTTGAGTCCCGATGACATCTCTTGGGCCTTATCTGCTAATGGCAATTACTCTGTGAAATCTGCTTACAATGTCCAGTTCGTCATCCGAAATCCCTATTCCAATGCTCGAGAGGGTTTGCAACATTATAAGCCTGAAATGAAGCTCAGGCTCTTTATTTGGACTCTCCTCCGAAATAGGCTTTCGACGGCGGATAGGCTAAGAACAAGAGGATGGGACCACCAAGTGCAGCAATTGCGATCAAACTCTCGAGTCAGCGAAGCACTTGTTTCTTGACAACACTTTTACCAAAGAAATCTGGTTGCTTCCCATTAGGGATGCAGGCAGACGCGTCTGCGAAGTCCGTGGCTCTCCGTGAAGCTGAAAATAAGCTAAGCATTGCTACTTTAATAACCGTCCCAGGCTGCACTCTCAACAACAACAATCTGCGGCTGGTGGGTGAAATCCAGGGGACTGATATCGATGAATGTTCAATAGCACCCCATATTGCTTGCAGTATATACTAGAGTACTTATGCTTGGTAAAGAGGAGACCAGGCATAGAAGAGTTCAAACAAAGTCGCTACACCTACACGAATGATGATGTGTCATGACCGCACCAACACGCATCATCTAATTCAGTGGCCTCAAGAAGTTGCCCCTTGGCAAGCTGAGAGCACCAACCGGTCTAGGCGACTCACAACGCTCACCGCATGCATACGCTCTAGGATCCGCCGCCGCCATCTTCAGGAAGGATCATCGCATTGACCTTGCTAGGTCGAACTGCCGTCGACGTCACCATGACGCCAGAAAACACCACCATCCTACGCAGGTCCATCAACCCCCGTCCAACCCTTAGTCTCCATCGCGCCACGCCGCCCACCACAGTTAGGGTTTTCACCCGAGAATCAATAGGGTGGCAAGAGGTAGGGCAGACCCGAACGGTATCTCCAGGAAGAAGACCGGTGCCCTCGAGCGTCATCACCGTTGCGGCCAGCCAGAACCGACCAGGGAGTTATCCCAATCTGGATCCACTCCACCCGCTCCACCCCACCCCGGTGATCAACTAGCATCCAACGTGGACATGTCCGGTGAGACGTAGCGCACCTAGTAGGGAATAGAGGTAGAGGACAGATCAGCGCCATTGGCCACCGTGTCAGCTAGCCACGGCACCAACCCGCCGGTGGATTTCCAGCCACCCCACCCCACCCCAGCCCCGCGGCACCACTGAATAGGGAGGCCACACCAGGGGGGACGCCTTGGACCCAAGGCCCTCTGCCATGAGGGAGCAGCACATGACCAGACGGAGCCACCCCTTCAGATCCAGGGCCCTCCACCCCTTCCATCGGGACAGAGCAGCACGACCTCGCTGCCACCTTCCTTGGATGGGGTTCAGACTTGGCTGGCACCAGCCTCATGCTGCAGCGAGGGATCGGGTGGAGGACGGAGCATGGTGGCGCAAGGGCTTGTGCCCTCGAGTCGCTCGCACGGGGCGACACAATAATATAAATGTGGCCCACTTCCATCAAGTATGATCCAATTTTACGACTCAAGCTGTGAAACATATTGCGAATTTGATATAGTATTTGATTATTGCAGGAACACGTCTCTTGTGTACGAAAGCAATATATCTAAATTTCAATGAATTGCTTGATATTTGTAATTGTACCAACTATACAAACTCGGATCTATGTTCACGGAATTTTTGCTATTACCTACAACCTATATTTTATTCAGTGCGAACATGCTGCGACAGGTGAGCTTGAAGCTCCCTTGCTTGGTATTATCAAAACTATGACAATTTCAATTAAAAAAAAGTATGACAATTCTCCTGGACCTCATGCAATTCATCATCTTAGAACGCACGTGCCCAGATTCTTGCATTCTAGTGCATTCGTGTTGAACAGTATAATAAACAAGCAAATTAATGGCTGATGAAATAATCTACCTGCATGCATACAAACAAATTCATTAGTACATCATTACTGAAAAAATCAAAGTGAAACACCAACACTGGGCTGAAAGATCATTTTGAGAGCGCAAAAAGGCTGGCATGTAGAGAGAATCAAAACCTGTTCAAAAAGGGCTAATTTGCCGGGCCAACATTATCCGCCACTCAGAAACCAGGCGCTCGGGGCTAGGTGCCGAATCATCATACTTCTGGCGTGCAACTGCATCGTCGGCGTGGATTATAGAAACCACATCCTCAACCAGTGGGTCTTTGCCACCCCTAAGTGGATCCTACAATGAAAAACAAAGTCAGAACTTCAAACAATCAATTCTGGATTGAAAAAATGAAGTCAGGACCCTCAGAAAAATATTATTTTCAGACGACTAGCTTTATCCGAGCAAGAAAAATAAAAAGATATCGATGCAAAGTTCCTTTCGAACTCCAGAAAACAAAGTAGTGTCCAGTGTGCTAATTATCCGCATCCTATCGAATTCCGATAAAAAAACACAAAGAACATCAAAGCCTGTTCATCGATCGTTCTTGATGCAATGTCAAAAGGGTTTCCCCAATCACAGTTAGCAAAGATCACGAAATTAATGAAGTGGCAGGTTATCAAAAGTCTAGCTGATATTCAAGATAACTGACCTGTACAAATACATCAGTATGGCTTTTTCCTTTGTACAATTGTACTTTAGCTTTTGCACCAGCTTTTTTGAGGACATCCCCAAATATTTTACTACACATAAAACAGAATGATTGGAAGGTTGAAGATGGAACAAGAACATAAGAATACGTTAAGCAGAAATATAGTGGTTAAAATTGTGCTAACTACACATTAAAGAACAGCGAAACCATACATTCTGGGTCATACTGCCGATTTAAGTTCTTTAATGTGCAGAAATATTTTAATCCAAAAATAATTTGTAATGACTACCTTTGACTTCCCATATTCAAATTTCAGTTTGATGCTCTTATCTTTGGAAAGCGGCAAATGATGGAAGAGAAAAGACATAGCCACTTAATGTATAAAACATTGCATTCAAAATAAGCATCTGCCGAGAGTTAAGTAGTCCAACCTAGCAGACGATGGTATCGAGTAATCTCCTGTTCCATGAAAAAGTACAATCTCAGGAAGTAGAGCTATGGCTCCATGAGTTAATTTTTTAGCGACAATTTCCGGAGAGAACTGTGGCAATGATCTCCTTCCCTCCATTATGCTGAAATAAACAGTTCATAATTTCTTGAGTACCTTTACTTAAGTGCTACTAAAGGAATGTTGGAACAACACTTATAAATCAAATTTCAATCATGATATTACCTGAGAAAAATTGAACGATAAAGACCACGTTTATGAAAATGATCAACCAAATTTTGCATGTTGTATCTGCAAATAAATGAGTATATATGTCATGGATGGTCGTATCACGAGAAGTTTTGGTGTATCTATCAGAAGGTGCGAATATGTATCAGACACAGCGTACATGTATGACTATGGTCTTAAGAGGCGGTTAAGGAGTTGTGAGAACAATTATCATCCATGCATATATATAATGGAAACAGATGACAGTTCATTTAAGAGCTCACCCTCCAGATAAACCAAAATATGATTTTATTTGAGTAACACTCCAATAAATTTCTTCTCCTTGAGATTCTTTAACTGCTTGCTCCAAGAGAGCACATGCGGCGATATGTGCTCCTGCTGATTGACCCATCAAGTAAATCCTGTAGGTTGGTTGTAAATAAGTTTATTAATGTAGCAAGCTGAAAATCTTAATAGACGAGATCTAAGGCAGAACGGTTGCAGAGCTCAAAGAGTAAATCCGATATGTTGATGATAAATAAGTTTCATGTCTTGACAAAGGTCATTGGTAAAAGTATAAGGAAATAGAGCTGCAAAGTTATTTTGTGCTTGATTTATTTGCAAATATAATAATCTAAATTGTGCATCTTGATTTTTGCATTAGGCCAGGCGGGCAGGGTGTGTTTCTAAAGCCCTGCAGCTCGATGTAGACAACACTGGTCCATCCACAAATGAAATTCAATGCGCTTATCCTTAATATACGTAGAATACATTTCAATCATCTAAGTCATTCAGACACTAGTGCTATAGCCTATAGATAAACACAACAACGACTTTGGATAGAATCACCACCCAAATGGATCAGATATTCAAGTGCGGTGCATAGTTCCTTCATGATAAAAAGAACAGCTGTCTATCTGATGTTTCAAATAGTCCATCCATAGTAGTGTACTGTGATATAAATATATAACGAAGGATCACTTACTGATTAGGATCTCCTCCATAGCTAGCAGCAGTATCACAAATAAATGAAATTGCCTCAGAAGCATCACAGACCATGTCACTTATTGTTCCTTGGGGGAAATTTCTGCAAGATATATTTACATATTTCATCAACTAGGCATATGTAAATCGATACTCACTCGCCTAGAAGTCATGAAATTAGATAGAAATGCCATCAAAGGTAAGCACCTATAATCAACGCAAGCGACTATAATTCCACGCTCTGCTAACCGTCTTCCAAGAAGGGCACCCCACGCCTTGTAACTACACAGAATCATGACCATCAACAATGGAAGTCACCGAGAAAGACGTCTTGAGAAAAATTTCACTCACCCAATGATCCAAGCTCCACCAGTTACAAATACCACAACTGGATTGGGTTTGCTACGATCAGTGGGTATGTACATATCCAACCTGTATATTATGATTTTCAGTAACGCTAACACGGCTAAAAATTCAGATGTTTTTTGTTTCTGCAGTATGTAACTCTGCTTACCTATTTCTTGGTTGGTCTCCATACACTATGCTTCTAAGAACCTGACTTGAGAAAAAATAATAGTACCCAACTGGGCAATCCAAATGAATGAAATGCATATGTTAGAAATGATGAAAAAGCTTCAACAACATCTACCAATTGTGCAGAGGGCAATTTAATTTAACAAGCTAAAAGTCACTTATTGGCAAGAGCCAAGAATATGTGACCATCATGATGATAACTAACATGATGAGACGAAAGATGAACTCGATTTTCACACACCTCTTATGAAGCCGGGCATAAGTAAAACTGTATATATTAGGAGCGCAAGAAGTTGACATATCCACCGAGAGCCTACCCTGAAAAAATAAAGGAAGTGTAAAAAATATGGTCAACCTCAATCATAGAGACTTCTTTTGGGCAAAAATACCATAATGCGCTTGGATGTTTTGGTGAATAGATTACTCCCTCCGTTCCACAATGTAGTGCGCCCGTGCTTTCCGAGATCCAACTTTGACCGTAAATTTAATCAACGAGACCGACTGCGGCGGGGATAAAAATTATATATTTAAATTGATATCAAAAATACAAATTCAGTGGTATAATTTTTGCTCCCGCCGCAGTCGGTCTCGGTAGTTAAATTTACGATCAAACTTGAATCTCGGAAAGCACGGGCGCACTACATTGTGGAATGGAGGGAGTAATAGGCAGTCATTGTATATTGGGAAATATGTAACTTGGGTGCATAACAGAAAAATCACATTCACTGAAAATTACTCCGCTGCAATGAGCTTGCGCTGAGTAACGAAGATTATCATAAGGTCTACGTACGTACTGGGAGAGTAGATATTGTAGAGAAGGTTAAATCACTTAGGAATCATTCACCGGGGTCTATAGCACTTGGCCGCACAGAGATCTCCTATGGACATTATTACGGAATAAAAATGTTTGGATCGGTTGGAGAAATTTGCGTGTGGTGTGATGCCAATCATTCTGATCCTGTTCGTCGCCAAATGTGGATCGGATCAATGCGATCGTGTGGCCGCATTAATTACGTACCCGAGGGAGCGGAGGAGGATGAAGGTGAGGCGCGTGACGAGGTATGTCTCGGCGGCTGCGTGGCCGACGTCCTCCCGGAACGTGGTCCGCCTCCCGACGCCGCCGAGGCCGCAGGGGGGCGCGCGCGGGGTGGAGGGCGCCGACGAGTCGCGCTTGCGCAGGCGCGGGGTGCCGCTGCGCGAGGCCGGGGAGTCGGGCTGATGCATTGCTGCGCGTGCGATCCGTCGAGGTCAGGAGCGAGAGCTTCCGGTGGCGGGGAGGGGGGTGGGTCTACGCTGCGGGTCTGCGGCCGCGTCGCGTCGGTGGGTGGAGAGGGAGGGGCAGAGGGGCGCCTAAATTAGGAGGTGGACGAGCGCGCGTCGCGAGCGTGCGTGCGTGCGACGGCGGGCGGGGCGACGCGTGGCCGGAGAGCTGGATTTTCCTTTTCTTTTGACAGTGGTTCTGCTAAATATTCTCCTTGGTTGAGAAATGTTTGAAACTGTTATCCACCCGAAGCTACTACGTCAGTGATCCAAGCAGTGGCGGACCCACAAATTGAAGCTAGCCAGGACGAACATTTAAGATCAATTTTTTAATGCAAATACACGTGTACTGAATCAAAAGTCATGGCATTCAACTACCAAAATCATGAAAAGGCATAAAAAGTTATTAGAAACTACTGATAACATGGACTCTTGTCGCTCCATACATTTTGTGTTCGATATCTTGGCATGCCATGTTCTTTCAAAAGCCAATAAATAAGATATGACTTCATCATGTGACTCCACTTGATCTACCACAATTCTTGGTGGTATGACATCGAAAGTGCAACTTTAGCATCAGAAGCTATTTTAAATGTTGTATACAGCAATCCAGTATTGATAATACCTGGATGTAACGTATCTGCTCATTTTACTAGAATTAACCAGACAAAGCACTTTGTTGCCAGCACTTCACTAGTAGAAAAAGACCAATTTGTCCCGTTTCATAAGGCCCATCTGTCCCGGTTGGGGAACCGGAACTAAAGGGTCGTTACTAATGCCCTAGGCCTTTAGTCCCGATTCTTATACAAACTAGCACAGATGGGCCTCCACGTGGCCGCTCCGGCGAGCCCAGGCAGGAGGGCCTTTGGTCCCGGTTGGTAGCACCAACCGGGACCAATAAGCTTCCACGCGTCAGCATTTCAGTAGCTGTTTTTTTAAAGGAGGTGGTTTAGGGGTTTTGGGGGTTAATTTAAGTTCGTATATAGGTAGCTAATAGAGAGATGTGTCCTCTCTTATCTCCGTGCTACTGCTACTGCTATGCCTAAACATGACTTAGATTGATGTGAGGCAACATGTGGTGCATGTCGAAAGTAATTCTAATCCTAACTTGATCAAGTTTCGATTGTACTATTTTCGACATGCACCACATGCATGTTGCCTTCACTTCAATCCAATCCATGTTCATTTCATCCACAGATATATAATAACTCTTCATGCTCGCATCATGCATCATCATAATAACAAGTCCTATTAATCATCATCATACAATTTCTACTCGTTATTAATAACAAGTCATACGATCATCATCCTCATAGTCATCGAACCAACCATACTTAATTGTTCTTAGCACATGATCATCAGTATTAGGTAGGACCTAAATACCCTCTTTAAGGTAAAATAGCATAAAGAAAAATAGACCCTGACTCTCCATTATGGAGAATGGAGATCATCCTGTCTCCAATTCTTGCGCTTCGCTTCCTTTTGCTTCCAAGAACCTCCTTACGACTGTCCATACATTTTTTCCATCCTTTGATTTGCATGTCTCCACTTCTTTTAGAAATCTGGTATGGACAGTTGAGATTCGTAGGATGACCTGGCTGTATGTTCAAAACATTAAGGCTACCTTTCTGATACATCAAATGAGGCACACAATTCTCTGGGATTATCTGTTGAAAAACATAGTAATAACTTCATAGTTAGCAATGATGTACTAGTTTTAGAAGTATGCAAAAGATGCACGGATGTCGTAATAGTAAAAAATCTTACCAGGGTATCTCCATGGTAGTTACCGTAGTTGAACACATGCACTAGTGGCACGTATTGACCATAATGTTGAGGAGTTTGATTGTAGATATTGTAATTCTCAATGTCAGTACAAAATCCGACCAGATGATTTTTCTCCTTGTAAGTTAATTCGGAGCCATCGGTGTAGTGAGTTTTGTCTACCATCTCCCGCATATTCTTTGAAGAATGAAAATAAGCTGTCAATGAAAATAAGATGTCAACTATTTTGAAATAAAAAATATAAATTAGCTAATAACTATGTTTGAGAAACTCACATAGCGTTAGAATTGGAGGCATATCAACAAGGACCCAAATGTCCATATTGTCTTGCTCGATTTCAGGATCACCAAGATCCATGGTGACAAGCATTCCCTCATCAAAACCATACATCTTGCAAAGTGCTTCCCATTTTTTGCAACCAAAATGAGTTACGCTCTCAGAATTGTACAGCTTTACTTCAAAATTCACATCATGATGAGTCCTTAGGTGAATTTTCTTTGTTTCAAAACTTTCATAGTCTTCAAAACCCATCCCCTCCAAGACATAGCGCCTTGCATGGCATGGAATAAGCTACTCGAATTGTAAAAGATGAAAATTACACGTTGAAATAGTTTTAGTCATGCTTAATTACGGAAAAGCACTTGTCGTTGTTGCGTACCGTTTCAACATCGAAGATCTCCTCGAGCTTAATGTTGAAGCGCCGATCATCGTCCAGGTGAGGCATGTCGCACAGACCTCGATCGTCGTGGCACCAGCTGCACTCCCCCGGGAGACTTTCGTCGTCTGATGACGACATTTCCTACCTTCATAATTAAAAGATTAAACTAGTACAATTAAATATATGTACTACAAAAACTAAATTAGATCATTATTATTCATCACGGGTTGACTATCAGTCTGTCGAGTCTTTTCTTGAAAACTCTCAGCTCATGTGATGTATATATTCGACTCTCGATGATGGTCGCTCCTCACTTTGTCCTCGGGTGCATTACACCAAAATGTCTAGCACACGGGAACGAAGGAGAAGCGACCCCCACGACAACATTCGGGATTCTTCGTCCTCTCATATATATATGGTGGAACTCTCCCTCACTGACTCCTCTCTGAGATTTGCGACCGTCGGTGATGGTCGTTACTCCTTCTTCCCCTAGTGCATAACAAAGGTCTAGCACTCGGAGAAGAAGGAGAAACGACCCCCATGACAACAGTCGGGCTTCTTCGTCCTCTCATATATGGTGGAGACTCGACAGACTTAAAGTCAACCCGAAATATTGTTTAATTATCTTTCTAAAAAAGGATTTGGCTGGTCTCACCTCGAGGTCGGAGGGGGTCGGCGACGGGGACGACAGCGGGGATGATGGAGGGGGGCTCCTAGATTTCTGCGAAAACAAAAACCCTATAAGCTATCAACTAATCATATGCATACGCCTTGCATAGTGCTCTCCAATTTTAGCATTCAAAGTAGGAGTAGTTTTCCAATTTGAGCATTCAATAAGCAAAATTAAATCGCAAAATAAAGTAGTATTCAAATTAGGATGCATTCAATTATAAGCAAAACTACATCATCTCTTGCGTCCGTACATCGTGGAATATTATCACTAATACACCTCGAATACTATCATACATGTAACATCGCTAGTACAATTAGAACCATAGCACCCGACGGGTATCGGGATGGGCGGTGGACACCCAAAGAGAAGGAACCATCACATGATCGCTCCAGTGAGATCCCTGAAGAATCTGCCAGGTATTATCAAACCTGCCCTCCAATGCAACCATATAGCGATGGATGTGCTCGTCCTCCTCGCTGACACGGTGACGTACCACCTCCGCGGTGTCCGGAAGCCTGGGCACCATCACTGGCCCACGCGACCGCCACTAAACAAGGATTGGGTCAACGACGGGCTGGCTCCTCACCAACCTACGCCCCCCCGGAAGGTAGCACCTCCCAATACCAGCCCGGTGGAGCCCAGCCCCGGACATGGCCCCTTTGATCAAGTCGGCCTCCTCCACCGAGTCGACGAGGAGGATGCGGGATAGGCATCGTCGACGTCGATGCGGGAATAATTGCTTGAACTAAAAAAATAAACTAGTTCTATTAATTTTCTTGATAAAAATAAACTACTCCTATAGTAAAATAAAGTAGTTTTATTAAATCAACTAGTTCAACTACTAATTAAGCACTTACTATAAATAAAATAAAGTAGTACTTACTAAAAATAAACTACTTCTATATATAGTAAAATAAAGTAGTTTATTAAATCAACTATTTCAACTACTAAACACTTACTATAAATAAAATAAAGTAGTACTTACTAAAAATAAACTACTTCTATAGTAAATAAAGTAGTTTTATTAAATCAACTAGTTCAACTACTAAGCACTTACTATAAATAAAATAAAGTAGTACTTACTAAAAATAAACTATTTCTATAGTAAAATAAAGTAGTTTTATTAAATCAACTAGTTCAACTACTAAGCAGTTAGGATAAATAAAATAAAGTAGTATTACTAAAAATAAACTAGTTTAACTAGCTAGTTATATTATTTATCGACCCCCCCTCTCATGTCAAAGTTCTCGGGGAGGGGTTATATCGACAACGACATACCCGATAAAAAATAAGAAGATGAAGAAGAAGAAAAAAAGAGGAGAAGAAGAAAGGAATAGAGGAGAAGATCGAAGAAAGGAATAGAGTCTTGTCCTCTATTCCTTTCTTCTTCTCCTTATTTTTTTTCTTCTTTTTTCCTCTTCTTATTTATTTCTCCACTTCTTCCTCTCCTCTTCTTCTCCTTCTTCCTCTTCTTATTTTTTTCCTCTCCTTCTTTTTCGTCTTCTTCCTTCTTCCTTCTTCCTCTTTTCTTCCTTTTCATTATTTTACTTTTTCCACTCCGATCCACTAACCTGGAATCTACTATCCTAAAATGCACTAACAGTAGAACTAATAACCAAAAATGCACTAAATCAACTAACCTTAAATGTAACTTTTGCAACACAATTTTTTTCTAAATATGCACATATATATATATGAACATATATATACATAAATCGACAAAAAAATCTATGAACAAAAAAAATCATACATCAATGCATACACATCCATGGATCATACATACATCTGCATATATATACATAAACATACAACATCCATATAACATACATCCATACATCCATATATACATCCATATATATACATATACAAAAACCAGATCGAGAGCAGGCCGGGGCGGCGGCGATGGCGCGCGGCAAAGCAGAGCAGGCCGGGGCGATGGCGGCAGCGCGTGGCAAGCAGAGCAGGCAGGGGCGGCGGCGCGGGGAAAGGGAGGGGGCTCACTGAGCGGCAACGACGAGGCATAGAAGAGGGCGGCGACGGCGAGGTCGGGGCAGAGGGTGGCCACGTCGGGGCAGGGGTGGCGCGGGGCCGCGACGACGTTGGGGCGGCGCGGGACGGCGTCAGAGGGGCGCGGGATGGCGCGTGCTACGTCTTGAGCTTGTGTTGGTTTTCCTCGAAGAGGAAGGGATGATGCAGCAGAGTAGCGTAAGTATTTTCCTCAGTTTTTGAGAACCAATGTATCAATCCAGTAGGAGGCCACGCTCAAGTCCCTCGTACCTGCACAAAACGATAGCTACTCGCAACCAACGCGATTAGGGGTTGTCAATCCCTTCATGGTCACTTACGAGAGTGAGATCTGATAGATATAATATTTTTGGTATTTTTGGTATAAAGATGCAAAGTAAAAAGTAAAAGCAAAGTAAAAAAGCAAAGCAAGATTAAAGTGATGGAGATTGATATGATGAGAATAGACCCCGGGGCCATAGGTTTCACTAGTGGCTTCTCTCAAGAGCATAAGTATTCTACGGTGGGTGAATAAATTACTATTGAGCAATTGACAGAATTGAGCATAGTTATGAGAATATCTAGGCATGATCATGTATATAGGCATCACGTCCGTGACAAGTAGATTGAAACGATTCTGCATCTACTACTATTACTCCACTCATCGACTGCTATCCAGCATGCATCTAGAGTATTAAGTTAAAAACAGAGTAACGCCTTAAGCAAGATGACATGATGTAGAGAGATAAATTCATGCAATATGAAATAAACCCCATCTTGTTATCCTCGATGGCAACGATACAATACGTGCCTTGCTGCCCCTTCTGTCACTGGGTAAGGACACCGCAAGATCGAACCCAAAGCTAAGCACTTCTCCCATGGCAAGAACTACCAATCTAGTTGGCCAAACCAAACGGATAATTCGAAGAGACTTGCAAAGATAACCAATCATACATAAAAGAATTCAGAGAGGATTCAAATATTATTCATAGATAGACTTGATCATAAACCCACAATTCATCGGTCTCAACAAACACACCGCAGAAAGAAGATTACATCGAATAGATCTCCACAAGAGAGGGGGAGAACTTTGTATTGAGATCCAAAAAGAAAGAAGAAGCCATCTAGCTACTAACTATGGACCCGAAGGTCTGAGGTAAACTACTCACACTTCATCGGAGGGGCTAGGATGATGTAGAAGCCCTCTGTGATGACGGCCCTCTTCTGGCGGAGCTCCGGATCAGGCCCCAAGATGGGATCTTGTGGATACAGAAAGTTGCGGCGGTGGGATTAGGTTTTTGGCTCCTGTTCTGATCGTTTGGGGGTACGTAGGTATATATAGGAGAAAGGAGTACGTCGGTGGAGCACCAAGGGGCCCACGAGGCAGCGGGGCACGCCCTCGGGGGGGGGGGGGCGCCCCCACCCTCGTGACCTCCTCTTTGACTCCCTGGAGTAGGGTCCAAGTCTCCTGGATTACGTTCAGTGAGAAAATCACGTTCCCGAAGATTTTATTCTGTTTGGACTCCGTTTGATATTCTGTTTATCCGAAACACTGAAATAGGCAAAAAAACAGCAATTCTGGGCTGGGTCTCTGGTTAATAGGTTAGTCCCAAAAATAATATAAAAGTGGAAAATAAAGCCCAATATAGTCCAAAACAGTAGATAATATAGCATGGAGCAATCAAAAATTATAGATACGTTGGAGACGTATCAGGCATCCCCAAGCTTAATTCCTGCTCGTCCTCGAGTAGGTAAATGATAAAAAGAGAATTTTTGATGCGGTGTGCTACTTGGCATAATTTCAATGCAAATCTTCTTAATTGTGGTATGAATATTCAGATTAGAAAGATTCAAGACGAAATTTTAGATTGACATAAAAATAATAATACTTCAAGCATACTAACAAAGCAATTATGTCTTCTCAAAATAACATGGCCAAAGAAAGTTATCCCTACAAAAATAATATAGTCTGGCTATGCTCCATCTTCACCACACAAAGTATTTAAATCATGCACAACCCCGATGACAAACCAAGCAATTGTTTCATACTCTAACTTTTTCAAAACTTTTTCAATCTTCACGCAATACATGAGCGTGAGGCATGGATACAGCACTATAGGTGGAATAGAATGGTGGTTGTGGAGAAGACAAAAAGGAGGGGAAGATAGTCTCACATCAACTAGGCGTATCAACTGGCTATGGAGATGCCCATCAATAGATATCAATGTGAGTGAGTAGGGATTGCCATGCAACGGATGCACTAGAGCTATAAATGTATGAAAGCTCAACAAAAGAAACTAAGTGGGTGTGCATCCAACTTGCTTGCTCACGAAGACCTAGGGCAATTTTGAGGAAGCTCATCATTGGAATATACAAGCCAAGTTCTATAATGTAAAATTCCGACTAGTATATGAAAGTGACAACATATGAGACTCTCTATATGAAGAACATGGTGCTACTTTGAAGCACAATATATGAGACTCGCTATATCATGGTGCTACTTTGAAGCACAAGTGTGGAAAAAAGGATAGTAGCATTGCCCCTTTTTATTTATTTTCTTTTTTTGGCCTTCTTTTTTTTCTTTGGCATTTCTCTCTCTCTCTCTTTTTTTGGGGACAATGCTCTAAATGATGATCATCACACTTTTATTTATTTACAACTCAATGATTACAACTTGATTCTAAAACAAAGTATGACTCTTTATGGATGCCTCCGGCGGTGTACCGGGATATGCAATGAATCAAGAGTGACAAGTATGAAGAAATTATGAATGGTGGCTTTGCCACAAATACTATGTCAACTACATGATCATGCTAAGCAATATGACAATGACGAATGTGTCATGATGAACTAGATGGTGGAAAGTTGCATGGCAATATATCTCAGAATGGCTATGGAAATGCCATAATAGGTAGGTATGGTGGCTGTTTTGAGGAAGTTATATGGTAGGTGTATGATACCGGTGAAAGGTGCGCGGTATTAGAGAGGCTAGCAAAGGTGGAAAGGTGAGAGTGCGTATAATCCATGGACTCAACATTAGTCATAAAGAACTCATATACTTATTGCAAAAATCTAGAAGTTATCAAAGCAAAGTATTACGTGCATGCTCCTAGGGGGATAGATTGGTAGGAAAAGACCATCGCTCGTCCCCGACCGCCACTCATAAGGAAGACAATCAATAAATAAATCATGCTCCGACTTCGTCACATAACGGTTCACCATACATGCATGCTACGGGAATCACAAACTTTAACACAAGTATTCTTTAAATTCACAACTACTCAACTAGCATGACTTTAATATTATCACCTCCATATCTCAAAAAAATTATGGTGCTTCAATCTTTTCTTAGTATTCAACACACTCAAAAGAAAGTTTCACAAATCTTGAATACCAAGCATATTATTATTAAGCAAATTACCATGCTATTAAGAGACTCTCAAAATAATTTATGTGAAGCATGAGAGATCAATAGTTTCTTTAAAACAAATCCACCACCGTGCTCTAAAATATCTAAGTGAATCACATAGAGCAAAATTATAACACTCAAAAGATATAAGTGAAGCACATAGAGCAAAACTACTTAGCTCAAAAGATATAAGTGAAGCACATAGAGCAAAACTACTTAGCTCAAAAGATATAAGTGAAGCACATAGAGTATTCTATCAAATTTTAATTCATGTATGGCTCTCTCAAAAGGTATGTACAGCAAGGATGATTGTGGCATAATAAGACACAAAGACACAAATAATACAAGACGCTCCAAGCAAAACACATATCATGTTGGTGAATAAAAATATAGCTCCAAGTAAATTACCGATGGAAGTGGACGAAAGAGGGGATGCCTTCCGGGGCATCCCCAAGCTTTGACTTCTTTGGTGTACTTGGATTATCTTGGGGGTGCCGCGGGCATCCCCAAGCTTAGGCTCTTTCCACTCCTTGTTCCATGATCCATCAAAAGAATTCACCCAAAACTTGAAAACTTCACAACACAAAACTCAAAATAGAAAACTCGTGAGCTCCATTAGTGAAAGAAAACAAAAGACCACTTCAAGGTACTGTAATGAACTCATTATTTATTTATATTGGTGTTAAACCTACTGTATTCCAACTTCTCTATGGATTATAAACTATTTTACTAGCCATAGATTCATCAAAATAAGCAAACAACACACGGAAAACAGAATCTATCGAAAACAGAACAGTCTATAGTAATATGTATCTAGCGCAAGATCTGGAACCCCAAAAATTCTAAAATAAATTGATGTACGTGAGGAATTTATCTATTAATCATCTGAAAAAATAATTAACTAAATATCACTCTTCAAATAAAAATGGCAGCAGTTCTCGTGAGCGCTAAAGTTTCTGTTTTTTTACAGCAAGTTCAACAAGACTTTCCCCAAGTCTTCCCAACAGTTCTACTTGGCACAAACACTAATTAAACACAAAAAACACAACCAGAACAGAGGCTAAATAATTTATTTATTACTAAGCAGGAGCAAAAAGCAAGGAATAAAAATAAAATTGGGTTGCCTCCCAACAAGCGCTATCGTTTAACGCCCCTAGCTAGGCATAAAAGCGAGGATAGATCTAGGTATTGCCATCTTTGGTAGGCAATTCTTTGATGAGGCATCTATTTCCCTTAGGAATTTCTTTCTTTCTAACGATGACCAAACTTTTAGTAACAAGATCGAAAAATTCATTTGTAGCAATCAGTTCCTTAATGATAGCAAAAATATTAGGATGAATACTTATAGATTTAAGATCCGCAGTTTCCTTACTAGATGATTCACCCTTATTTTTAGGAACATACATAAGCTTGGCAATTTTAGTAGGAGGACTTGGAGTATTCTTTACGGAAGAAAAAGCGGTTCCCAAGTTTGTAATGATACCCTCAAGTTTATCAATTCTAGTAGAATCTAAGTTTATCTTCTCATTAACTATGGGTCCCTTTTCCTTAATATTTTTCAGAGTCATTCCTACCTTAGATCCATATTGAGTAATTTGATTGTGGATCTTTTTATCTAGATTTTCCATTAACTCAATAGTAGCAACTTTATTTTCAATAATTTCAAGTCTTTGCATAACATGCTCCAAAGTTAACATGGTTCCATTAACCAAAATAGGTGGTGAGCCAAATAAATTTAGCATAGCATTATAAGAACCAAAGGTATGGCTACCCAAAAAGTTCCCTCCGGTAATGGTATCGAGGATATATCTATACCAAGGATTAACACCTACATAAAAATTGCGGAGAAGAACTAAGGTAGATTGCTTCCTGGTAGATCTATTTTGAGCATTGCAAATTCTATACCAAGCATCTTTTAGATTTTCTCCCTCCCTTTGTTTAAAATTTAGAACTTTACTCTCGGGAGACAACGGAGAAGATATGAGACTAGCCATAACGATAAGAGAACAAACTAGCACACAAGCAAACAAGAGGCAAGCGGAAAAGAGGCAAATAGAGAGGGAGGATAGAGAGAGAGAGGGCGAATAAAATGGCAAGGGTGAAGTGGGGGAGAGGAAAACGAGAGGAAAATGGCAAATAATGTAATGCGAGAGATAGGGATTGCGATGGGTACTTGGTATGTTGACTTTTTGCGTAGACTACCCGACAACGGCGCCAGAAATCCTTCTTGCTACGTCTTGAGCTTGCGTTGGTTTTCCCCGAAGAGGAAGGGATGATGCAGCAGAGTAGCGTAAGTATTTCCCTCAGTTTTTGAGAAGCAAGGTATCAATCCAGTAGGAGGCCATGCTCAAGTCCCTTGTACCTGCACAAAACGTTAGCTACTCGCAACCAACGCGATTAGGGGTTGTCAATCCCTTCACGGTCACTTACGAGAGTGAGATCTGATAGATATAATATTTTTGGTATTTTTGGTATAAAGATGCAAAGTAAAAAGTAAAAGCAAAGTAAAAAAGCAAAGCAAGATCAAAGTGATGGAGATTGATATGATGAGAATAGACCCAGGGGCCATAGGTTTCACTAGTGGCTTCTCTCAAGAGCATAAGTATTCTACGGTGGGTTAACAAATTATTGTTGAGCAATTGACAGAATTGAGCATAGTTATGAGAATATCTAGGCATGATCATGTATATAGGCATCACGTCCGTGACAAGTAAATCGAAACGATTCTGCATCTATTACTATTACTCCACTCATCGACCGCTATCCAGCATGCATCTAGAGTATTAAGTTAAAAATAGAGTAACACCTTAAGCAAGATGACATGATGTAGAGAAATAAATTCATGCAATATGAAATAAACCCCATCTTGTTATCCTCGATGGCAATGGTACAATACGTGCCTTGCTGCCCCTTCTGTCACTGGGTAAGGACACCGCAAGATCGAACCCAAAGCTAAGCACTTCTCCCATGGCAAGAACTACCAATCTAGTTGGCCAAACCAAACGGATAATTTGAAGTGGCTTGCAAAATTAACCAATCATACATAAAAGAATTCAGAGAAGATTCAAATATTATTCATAGATAGACTTGATCATAAACCCACAATTCATCGATCTCAACAAACACACCGCAAAAAGAAGATTACATCGAATAGATCTCCACAAGAGAGGGGGAGAACTTTGTATTGAGATCCAAAAAGAGAGAAGAAGCCATCTAGCTACTAACTATGGACCCGAAGGTCTGAGGTAAACTACTCACACTTCATCGGAGGGGCTAGGATGATGTAGAAGCCATCCGTGATGACGGCCCTCTTCCGGCGGAGCTCCGGAATAAGTCCCAAGATGGGATCTCGTGGATACAGAAAGTTGCGGCGGTGGGATTAGGTTTTTGGCTCCTGTTCTGATCGTTTGGGGGTACGCAAGTATATATAGGAGGAAGGAGTACGTCGGTGGAGCACCGAGGGGCCCACGAGGCAGGGGGGCACGCCCCCCACCCTCGTGGCCTCCTCTTTGACTCCCTGGAGTAGGGTCCAAGTCTCCTAGATTACGTTCGGTGAGAACATCACGTTCCCGAAGATTTTATTCTGTTTGGACTCCGTTTGATATTCTGTTTATCCGGAACACTGAAATAGGCAAAAAACAGCAATTCTGGGCTAGGCCTCCAGTTAATATGTTAGTCCCAAAAATAATATGAAAGTGGAAAATAAAGCCCAATATAGTCCAAAACAATAGATAATATAGCATGGAGCAATCAAAAATTATAGATACGTTGGAGACGTATCAGCGCACGGCGATGACGGCGACGGCGAGGCAGAGGGGCGGGATCGAAGAACTGAACAGAATTTTTCACAAGTGTTGATTATATAGACAGAGCATTGGTCCCGGTTCGTGCCACCAACCGGGACCAATGCCCACCTTTAGTCTCGGTTGGTGCCACCAACCGGGACCAAATGTCTCTTTTCAGCAGCCCAAAGGGTAGGAAGCAGAGGCCTTTGGTCCCGGTTGGTGGAACCAACTGGGACTAAAGGATGGGCATTGGTTCCGGTTGGTACCATGAACCGGTACTAATGGACACCTTTAGTCCCGGTTGGGGGCACCAACCGGGACTAAAGTCCTTGTGCTGCCCGCATCGCGGCACGAAAGTTTAGTCCCACCTCGTTAGCCGAGGGAGCTCAAGAGTGGTTTATAAGCCCCACTCCCGCTGCCCTCTCGAGCTCCTCTCAAATGCAGGCTTTCGGGCCTAAACACATTGTATCTATATTGGGCCTTCTACGGGCCTGAATCCTGGCCCATGGGTGAGTTTCTAGTCGTATTCAGGCCGTGGTGGCCAGTAGGTTGCTTTTTTCCCAGTTTATTTCTTTTCTTTTTTGCTTTATCTATTTTATTTTGTTTCTAATTACTTATTATGTAATTTTGCTATTAAATTTTCTAACAAAAAAAGTTCTTTATGAAAATTCTTTTTGCTTTTAATGATTTTGAACAGAAAATACTTTGATAATTTTGTTTATTTTTCCTTTTTTCCGTGATTCTTTTTGTTTCTATTTTTATTTATTTTATTAAAGTTTATTTTGTTTTATTTTGTTTCTACTTATTTGTTAAAGTTTATTTTGTTTCTACTTATATATTTTATTTTGTTTCTACTTATTTATTTTATTTTATTTTTATTTTTTTATTTATTTTATGAAAATTCTATTTGCTTATAATGTTTTGAATAGAAAATACTTTGATAATTTTAGTTGCATAAATTTTATATAATTTTAGTTTCAATAATACTAGAGGTTTATAAAAGTTTTTATGAAAATTCTTTTTGCTTATTATTTTTCTATTAGAGTTTCATAACAGTTTTCCAGATCATTCTTTTTTATATTAGTTCATTATTTGAGCTAAATGAGCCAATAATTGAAAATGCACCATTCAAAGCCACATCATCAATTTTCAACCCTTTTTGACTTCATTTGTTATTTTTCATGCATTTATTGATTTTTGTGAGCTATATGACCCTGAAAATGAAAAGCACTATAAATGAACTCTGAAAAGGTTGAAAGTTGGCATGGTATCATCATTTCACCCACATAGCATGTGCTAAAAAGTTGAGAGGGTTACGGCAAAAACTGGATGCACTTCGTGTACAAAACGGACAATCTCTTTTTAAGTATTAGGGTTTCATACGAAAACTCGTCTGTTACAAAGGGATTTTGTTTTTTTGAACTTATTTGAACTCCAGACTTTTTGTGTGTTCAAAATGCACCATTAAAAGCCACATCATCAATGTTCAACCCTTTCTGACTTTATTTGTTATTTTTCATGCATTTACTGATTTTTTTGAGCTATATGACCCTGAAAATGAAAAGCACTACAAATGAACTCTGAAAAGGTTGAAAGTTGGCATTGTATCATCATTTCACCCACATAGAATGTGCTAAAAAGTTGAGAGGGTTGCGGCAAAAACTGGATGCACTTCGTGTACAAAACGGCAGAAACTTGTCTGTTACAACATGCATTTCAAATGAACTAGGAAAAGGTTGAAAGTTGGCATGGTATCATCATAATAGTTGTGGACAGAAAGTCTTCACTTTTTCTTCGCTTGTGTGCTTTGCTTATTGCGCCGTAACCATGGATAATCTTCATCGTTTATCAGGATGCTTGGGTCAGCCTTTACTTTGAAGGGAGGAATTTCATGAAACTTTTCATAATCTTTGGACATGTCTGTCTTGCCCTCCTCTCCCACGATGTCCCTTTTTCCTGAAATAACTATGTGGCGCTTTGGCTCATCGTATGATGTATTCGCTTCCTTATCTTTTCTTTTTCTCGGTTTGGTAGACATGTCCTTCACATAGATAACCTGTGCCACATCATTGGCTAGGACGAACGGTCTGTCAGTGTACCCAAGATTGTTCAGATCCACTATTGTCATTCCGTACTGTGGGTCTACCTGTACCCCGCCTCCTGACAGATTGACCCATTTGCACTTAAACAAAGGGGCCTTAAAATCATGTCCGTAGTCAAGTTCCCATATGTCCACTATGTAATCATAATATGTGTCCTTTCCCCTCTGGGTTGCTGCATCAAAGCGGACACCGCTGTTTTGGTTGGTGCTCTTTTGATCTTGGGTGATCGTGTAAAATGTATTTCCATTTATCTCGTATCCTTTGTAAGTCAATACATTCGAAGATTGTCCCCTGGACAACGAGTACAGCTCATCACAAACAATGTTGTCACCTCTGAGACGTGTTTCCAACCAACTGCTGAAAGTCATGATGTGTTCACATGTAATCCAGTCGTCACACTACTCCGGGTGTTTGGAGCGCAGACTGTTCGTGTGTTCATCGACATACGGGGTCACCAAGGTAGAGTTCTGTAGAACTGTGTAGTGTGCTTGAGACCAAGAATGCCCGTCCCTACATATTATTGTGTCTGCTCCTAGCGTGCCCTTTCCAGTCAGTCTCCCATCATACCACGATTTAGGGAGACCTATCTTCTTAAGGCCAGAAATGAAGTCAACACAAAACCCAATGACATCCTCTGGGATGGCCCATGGAGATGCTTCCTTCTGGCCTAGCACAATTGCGGACATATTTCTTTAGGACTCCCATGAACCTCCCAAAGGGGAACATATTGTGTAGAAATACGGGGCCCAGAATGACAATCTCGTCGACTAGATGAACTAGGACGTGCGTCATGATATTGAAGAAGGATGGTGGCAACACCAGCTCGAAACTGACAAGACATTGCGCCACATCACTCCTTAGCCTTGGTATTATTTCTGGATCGATCACCTTCTAAGAGATTGCATTGAGAAATGCACATAGCTTCACAATGGCTAATCGAACGTTTTCCGGTAGAAGCCCCCTCAATGCAACCGGAAGCAGTTGCGTCATAATCACGTGGCAGTCATGAGACTTTAGGTTCTGGAACTTTTTCTCTGGAATATTTATTATTCCATTTATATTCGACGAGAAGCCAGTCGAGACCTTCATACTGAGCAGGCATTCAAAAAAGATTTCCTTCTCTTCTTTGGTAAGAGCGTAGCTGTCAGGACCTTCATACTGCTTTGGAGGCATGCCGTCCTTTTTGTGCAAACGTTGCAGGTCCTCCCATGCCTTAGGTGTATCTTTTGTCTTCCCATACACGCCCAAGTATCCTAATAGGTTCATGCAAAGGTTCTTTGTCACGTGCATCACGTCGATTGAAGAGCTTACCTCTAGCTTTTTCAGTAGGGTAGGTCCCAAAATATAGATTTCTTCTTCCACATGGGTGCGCGTCCCTCAGCGTCATTCGGAACAGCTAGTCCGCCGGGACCCTTTCCAAATATTACGTGTAAATCATAGACCATATCAAGTACGTGATCACCGGTACGCATGGCGGGCTTCTTCCGGTGATCTGCCTCGCCTTTGAAATGCTTGACTTTCTTTCGACATTGATGGTTGGTCGGGAGAAATCGACGATGGCCCAGATACACATTCTTCCTGCATCTGTCTAGGTATATACTTTCGGTGTCAGCTAAACAGTGCGTGCATGCGTGGTATCCTTGTTTGTCTGTCCTGAAAGGTTACTGAGAGCGGGCCAATCGTTGATGGTTACAAACAACAACGCATGCAGGTTAAATTCCACCTGTTTGTGCTCATCCCACGCACATACACCATTTCCATTCCACAGCTGTAAAAGTTCTTCAACTAATGGCCTTAGGTACACATCAATGTCGTTGCCGGGTTGCTTAGGGCCTTGGATGATAATTGGCATCATAATGAACTTCCGCTTCATGCACATCCAAGGAGGAAGGTTATACATACATAGAGTCACGAGCCAGGTGCTGTGATTGCTGCTCTGCTCCCCGAAAGGATTAATGCCATCCGCACTTAAACCAAACCATACGTTCCTTGGGTCACCTGCAAACTGAGCCCAGTACTTTCTCTCAATTTTTCTCCACTGCGACCCGTCAGCGGGTGCTCTCAACTTCCCGTCTTCCTTACGGTCCTCACTGTGCCATCGCATAAATTTGGCATGCTCTTTGTTTCTGAACAGTCGTTTCAACCGTGGTATTATAGGAGCATACCACATCACCTTCGCAGGAACCCTCTTCCTGGGGGGCTCGCCATCAACATCACCAGGGTCATCTCGTCTGATCTTATACCGCAATGCACCGCATACCGGGCATGCGTTTAGATCCTTGTACGCGCCGCGGTATTGGATGCAGTCATTAGGGCATGCATGTACCTTCTACACCTCCAATCCTAGAGGGCATACGACCTTCTTTGCTGCGTACGTACTGTCGGGCAATTCGTTATCCTTTGGAAGCTTCTTCTTCAATATTTTCAGTAGCTTCTCAAATCCTTTGTCAGGCACAACATTCTCTGCCTTCCACTCCAGCAATTCCAGTACGGTACCGAGCTTTGTGTTGCCATCTTCGCAATTGGGGTACAACCCTTTTTTGTGATCCTCTAACATGCGATCAAACTTCATGTTGTCCTTTTCACTTTCGCACTTTTCCCTTGCATAAACAATGACCCGACGGAGATCATCATCGGGCACATCATCTGGTTCCTCTTGATCTTCAGCTTCCTCTTGATCTTCAGCTTCCCCTGTTGCAGCATCACTGTATTCAGGGGGCACATAGTTGTCATTGTCCTCTTCTTCTTCGTTGTTTTCCATCATAACCCCTATTTCTCCGTGCATCGTCCAAAAATTATAGTGTGGCATGAAACCTTTGTAAAGCAGGTGGGTGTGAAGGATTTTATTGTCAGAGTAAGACCTCGTATTCCCACAATCAGGGCATGGACAACACATAAAACCATTCTACTTGTTTGCCTCAGCCACTTCGAGAAATTTACGCACGCCCTTAATGTACTCGGAGGTGTGTCTGTCACCGTACATCCATTGCCGGTTCATCTGCGTGCATTATATATAATTATGTGTGTCAAAAGTAAGAAAATTAGACAAGTATCTATCTAAAGTAAGATTTTTTCTTTCAGAAAGAAGATAAGAACTAGAGGCTCACCACGGTGGTGCCGGCGACGAGATCGGCGCAGGCGATCGACGGTGGTGAAGACGAGGACGGGGCGTGACGGACCGCTAAACCTAGACAAATCTCGGAAAAAATGGAGCTCCAAGGTCGAGCTTCAAGAGGAGAAAGCTTAACTAATGTGGCTCGGGCATTTCATCGAACACCTCGCATGCATAAGAGGTGAGCTAGAGCACCCAAATGCCCTTCCTCGCCGGCCAGCAAAAAACAGAGCACTATGGAGTGCTCTGCTCGCCGGCGATGGGGTATATATATGAAGCTCATATGTCCCGGTTCGTGGCTGGAACCGGGACTAATGAAGGAAATATGCCCTAGAGGCAATAATAAAGTTATTATTTATTTCCTTATATCATGATAAATGTTTATTATTCATGCTAGAATTGTATTAACCGGAAACATAATACATGTGTGAATACATAGACAAACAAAGTGTCACTAGTATGCCTCTACTTGACTAGCTCGTTAATCGAAGATGGTTATGTTTCCTAACCATAAACAAAAGAGTTGTTATTTGATTAACGCGAACACATCATTAGGAGAATGATGTGATTGACATGACACATTCCATTAGCTTAGCACCCGATCGTTTAGTATGTTGCTATTGCTTTTTTCATGACTTATACATGTTCCTATGACTATGAGATTATGCAACTCCCGTTTGCCGGAGGAACACTTTGTGTGCTACCAAACGTCACAACGTAACTGGGTGATTATAAAGGAGCTCTACAAATGTCTCCAAAGGTACATGTTGGGTTGGCGTATTTCGAGATTAGGATTTGTCACTCCGATTGTCGGAGAGGTATCTCTGGGCCCTCTCGGTAATGCACATCACATAAGCCTTGCAAGCATTGCAACTAATGAGTTAGTTGTGAGATGATGTATTACGGAACGAGTAAAGAGACTTGTCGGTAACGAGATTGAACTAGGTATTAAGATACCGACGATCGAATCTCGGGCAAGTAACATACCGATGACAAAGGGAACAACGTATGTTGTTATGCGGTCTGACCGATAAAGATCTTCGTAGAATATGTGGGAGCCAATATGAGCATCCAGGTTCCACTATTGGTTATTGAATGGAGACGTGTCTTGGTCATGTCTACATTATTCTCGAACCCGTAGGGTCCGCACGCTTAAGGTTTCAATGACAGTTATATTATGAGTTTATGAGTTTTGATGTACCGAAGGAGTTCGGAGTCCCGGATGAGATCGGGGACATGACGAGGAGTCTCGAAATGGTCGAGACGTAAAGATCGATATATTGGACGACTATATTCGGACATTGGAAAGGTTCCGAGTGATTCGGGTATTTTTCGGAGTACCGGAGAGTTACGGGAATACGTATTGGGCCTTATTGGGCCATACGGGAAAGAAGAAAAAGGGCCTCAAGGGTGGCCGCACCCCTCCCCTTGGTCTGGTCCGAATTGTACTATGGAAGGGGGGCGCCCCCTTCCTTCCTTCTCCTTTTCCCTTCCTCTTTTCCTATTCCATATGGGAGGTGGAATCCTACTAGGACTAGGGAGTCCTAGTAGGACTTCATACTTGGCGCGCCCCCTCCTAGGGACGGCCTCCTCTAGTCCTAGTAGGACTTCATACTTGGCGCGCCCCCTCCTAGGGACGGCCTCCTCCTCCCTTGCTCCTTTATATACGGGGGCAGGGGGGCACCTCTAGACACAAGTTGATCCACGTGATCATATTCTTAGTCGTGTGCGGTGCCCTCTTCCATCATAATCCTCGATAATATTGTAGCAGTGCTTAGGCGAAGCCCTGCGACGGTAGTACATCAAGATCGTCACCACGCCGTCGTGCTAACGGAACTCTTCCCCGACACTTTGCTGGATCGGAGTCCAGGGATCGTCATCGAGCTGAACGTGTGCTAGAACTCGGAGGTGCCATAGTTTCGGTGCTTGATCGGTCAGGCCGTGAAGACGTACGACTACATCAACCGCGTTGTGCTAATGCTTCCGCTATCGGTCTACAAGGATACGTAGATCACACTCTCCCCTCTCGTTGCTATGCATCACCATGATCTTGCGTGTGCGTAGGATTTTTTTTTTGAAATTACTACGTTCCCCAACAGTGGCATCCGAGCCTAGGTTTTATGTGTTGATGAATATATGCACGAGTAGAACACAAGTGAGTTGTGGGCGATATAAGTCATATTGCTCACCAGCATGTCATACTTTGGTTCGGCGGTACTGTTGGACGAAGCGGCCCGGACCGACATTACGCGTACGCTTACGCGAGACCGGTTCTCCCGACGTGCTTTGCACAAAGGTGGCTAGCGGGTAACAGTTTCTCCAACTTTAGTTGAACCAAGTGTGGCTACGCCCGGTCCTTGCGAAGGTTAAAACAACACCAACTTGACAAACTATCGTTGTGGTTTTGATGCGTAGGTAAGATTGGTTCTTGCCTAAGCCCGTAGCAGCCACGTAAAACTTTCAACAACAAAGTAGAGGACGTCTAACTTATTTTTGCAGGGCATGTTGTGATGTGATATGGTCAAGACATGATGCTAAATTTTATTGTATGAGATGATCATGTTTTGTAACCGAGTTATCGGCAACTGGCAGGAGCCATATGGTTGTCGCTTTATTGTATGCAATGCAATCGCATTGTAATGCTTTACTTTATCACTAAGCGGTAGCGATAGTCGTGGAAGCATAAGATTGGCGAGACGACAATGATGCTACGATGGAGATCAAGGTGTCGCGCCGGTGACGATGGTGATCATGACGGTGCTTCAAAGATGGAGATCACAAGCACAAGATGATGGTGGCCATATCATATCACTTATATTGATTGCATGTGATGTTTATCTTTTATGCATCTTATCTTGCTTTGATTGACGGTAGCATTATAAGATGATCTCTCACTAATTATCAAGAAGTGTTCTCCCTGAGTATGCACCGTTGCTAAAGTTCTTCGTGCTGAGACACCATGTGATGATCGGGTGTGATAGGCTCTATGTTCAAATACAACGGATGCAAAACAGTTGCACACGCAGAATACTTAGGTTATACTTGACGAGCCAAGCATATACAGATATGGCCTCGGAACACGGAGACCGAAAGGTCGAGCGTGAATCATATAGCAGATATGATCAACATAGCGATGTTCACCAATGAAACTACTCCATCTCACGTGATGATCGGACATGGTTTAGTTGATTTGGATCATGTAATCACTTAGAGGATTAGAGGGATGTCTATCTAAGTGGGAGTTCTTAAGTAATATGATTAATTGAACTTAAATTTATCATGAACTTAGTCTTGGTAGTATTTTGCAAATTATGTTGTAGATCAATAGCTCGCGTTGTTGCTTCCCTGTGTTTATTTTGATATGTTCCTAGAGAAAATTGTGTTGAAAGATGTTAGTAGCAATGATGCGGATTGGATCCGTGATCTGAGGTTTATCCTCATTGCTGCACAGAAGAATTATGTCCTTGATGCACCGCTAGGTGACAGACCTATTGCAGGAGCAGATGCAGACGTTATGAATGTTTGGCTAGCTCAATATGATGACTACTTGATAGTTTAGTGCACCATGCTTAATGGCTTAGAATCGGGACTTCAAAGACGTTTTGAACGTCATGGAGCATATGAGATGTTCCAGGAGTTGAAGTTAATATTTCAAGCAAATATCCGAGTTGAGAGATATGAAGTCTCCAACAAGTTCTATAGCTAAAAGACGGAAGAGAATCGCTCAACTAGTGAGCATGTGCTCAGATTGTCTGAGTACTACAATCGCTTGAATCAAGTGGGAGTTAATCTTCCAGATAAGATAGTGATTGACAAAATTCTCTAGTCACCATCACCAAGTTAGTAGAACTTCGTGATGAACTATGATATGCAAGGGATAACGGAAACGATTCCTAAGCTCTTCGTAATGCGGAAATTGACGAAGGTAGAAATCGAGAAAAATATCAAGTGTTGATGGTAGACAAGACCACTAGTTTCAAGAAAAGGGCAAAGGGAAGAAGGGGAACTTCAAGAAGAACAGCAAGCAAGTTGCTGCTCAAGTGAAGAAGCCCAAGTCTGGTCCTAAGCCTGAGACTAAGTGTTTCTACTGCAAAAGGACTGGTCACTGGAAGCGGAACTACCCCAAGTGATTGGCAAATAAGAAGGATGGCAAAGTGAACATAAGTATATTTGATATACATGTTATTGATGTGTACTTTACTAGTGTTTATAGCAACCCCTCAATATTTGACAGTTCAGTTGCTAAGATTAGTAACTCGAAACGGGAGTTGCAGAATAAACAAAGACTAGTTAAGGGTGAAGTGACGATGTGTGTTGGAAGTGGTTCCAAGATTGATATGATCATCATCGCACACTCCCTATACTTTCGGGATTAGTGTTGAACCTGAATAAGTGTTATTTGGTGTTTGCGTTGAGCATGAATATGATTTGATCATGTTTATTGTAATACGGTTATTCATTTAAGTAAGAGAATAAATTGTTGTTCTGTTTACATGAATAAAACCTTATATGGTTACACACCCAATGAAAATAGTTCGTTGGATCTCGATCGTAGTGATACACATAATCATAATATTGAAAGCAAAAGATGCAAAGTTAATAATGATAGTGCAACTTATTTATGGCACTGCCGTTTAGGTCATATTGGTGTAAAGCGCATGAAGAAACTCCATGCTAATGGGTTTTTGGAATCACTTGATTATGAATCAGTTGATGCTTGCGAACCATGCCTCATGGGCAAGATGACTAAAACGCCGTTCTCCGGAACTATGGAGCGAGCAACTGACTTATTGGAAATAATACATACTGATGTATGAGATCCGATGAGTGTTAAGGCTCGTGGCGGGTATCATTATTTTCTGACCTTCACAGATGATTTGAGCAGATATGGGTATATCTACTTAATGAAACACAAGTATGAAATATTTGAAAAGTTCAAAGAATTTCAGAGTGAAGTGGAGAATCATCGTAACAAGAAAATAAAAGTTTCTACGATATGATCGCAGAGGTAAAATATTTGAGTTACGAGTCTGGCCTTCAGTTAAAACAATGTGAAATAGTTTCACTACTCACGCCACCTGGAACACCACAGCATAATGGTGTGTCCGAACATCATAACCATACTTTATTAGATATGGTGCGATCTATGATGTCTCTTACCGATCTACCACTATCGTTTTGGGGTTATGCATTAAAGACAGCTGCATTCACGTTTAAAAGGGCACCATCTAAGTCCGTTGAGACGACATAATCTGAACTGTGGTTTGGCAAGAAACCAAAGTTGTTGTTTCTTAAAGTTTGGGATTGTGATGCTTATATGAAAAAGTTTCATCCTGATAAGCTCAATCCCAAATCGGAGAAATATGTCTTCATATGATACCCAAAGGAGACTATTGGGTACACCTTCTATCACAGATCCGAAGGTAAGACATTCGTTGCTAAGAATGGATCCTTTCTAGAGAAGGAGTTTCTCTTGAAAGAAGTGAGTGGGAGGAAAGTAGAACTTGATAAGGTAATTGTACCTTCTCCCTTATTGAAAAGTAGTTCATCACAAGAAATCTGTTCCTGTGACTACTACACCAATTAGTGAGGAAGACTAATGATGATGATCATGTAACTTCAGATCAAGTTAATACCGAATCTCGTAGGTAAACCAGAGTGAGATCTGCACCAAAGTGGTACGGTAATCCTGTTCTGGAAGTCATGTTACTAGACCATGACGAACTTGCGAACTATGAGGAAGCGATGATGAGCGTAGATTCCGCGAAATGGCTTGAGGCCATGAAATCTGAGATGAGATCCATGTATGAGAACAAAGTTTGGACTTTGATTGACTTGCCCAATGATCGGCGAGCCATTGAGATTAAATGGATCTTCAAGAGGAAGACGGACGCTGATAGTAGTGTTACTATCTACAAAGCTAGAATTGTCGCAAAAAGATATTCGACAAGTTCAAGGTGTTGACTATGATGAGAGTTTCTCACTCGTATATATGCTTAAGTCTGTCCGAATCATGTTAGCAATTGCCGCATTTTATGAAATCCAGCAAATGGATGTCAAAACTGCATTCCTGAATGGATTTCTGGAAGAAGAGTTGTATATGATGTAGCCGGAAGGTTTTATCGATCCAAAAGGAGCTAACAAAGTGTGCAAGCTCCAGCGATCCATTTATGGACTGGTGCAAGCCTCTCGGAGTTGGAATAAACGCTTTGATAGTATGATCAAAGCATATAGTTTTATACAGACTTGCGGTGAAGCCTGTATTTACAAGAAAGTGAGTGGGAGCACTACAGCATTTCCGATAAGTATATGTGAATGACATATTGTTTCGGAAATAATGTAGAATTATTCTGCAAAGCATAAAGGAGTGTTTTTAAAGAAGTTTTTCAAAGAAAGACCTCGGTGAAGCTGCTTACATATTAAGCATCAAAATCTATAGAGATAGATCAAGACGCTTGATAAGTTTTTTCAATGAGTACATACCTCGACAATATTTTGAAGTAGTTCAAAAACGGAACAGTCAAAGAAAGAGTTCTTGGCTGTGTTACAAGGTATGAAATTGAGTAAGACTCAAAGCCCGACCACGGCAGAAGATAGAAAAAGAATGAAAGTCATTCCCTATGCCTCAGCCATAGGTTCTATAAAGTATGCCATGATGTGTACCAGATCTATTTTATACCCTACACTGTGTTAAGCCAGGGAGTACAATAGTGATCTAAGACTAGATCACTGGACATTAGTCAAAATTATCCTTAGTGGAATAAGGAAATATTTCTCGATTATGGAGGTGACAAAAGGTTCGTCGTAAAAAGTTACGTCGATGCAAGTTTTGACACAGATCTGGATGACTCTAAGTATCGATCTAGATACATATTGAAAGTGGGAGCAATTAGCTAGAGTATCTCCATGCAGAGCATTGTAGACATAGAATTCACAAAATACTTAGGATCTGTATGTGACAGACCCATTGACTAAAATTATCTCACAAGCAAAACATGATCACACCTTAGTACTCTGTGGGTGTTAATCACATAAATGATGTGAACTAGATTATTGACTCTAGTAAACCCTTTGGGTATAGGTCACATGACGATGTGAACTATAGGTGTTAATCACATGGTGATGTGAACTCTTAGTGTTGAATCACATGGCGATGTGAACTAGATTATTGACTCTAGTGCAAGTGGGAGACTGAAGGAAATATGCCCTAGAGGCAATAATAAAGTTATTATTTATTTCCTTATATCATGATAAATGTTTATTATTCATGCTAGAATTGTATTAACCAGAAACATAATACATGTGTGAATACATAGACAAACAGAGCGTCACTAGTATGCCTCTACTTGACTAGCTCGTTAATCGAAGATGGTTATGTTTCCTAACCATAAACAAAAGAGTTGTTATTTGATTAACGGGATCACATCATTAGGAGAATGATGTGATTGACATGACCCATTCCATTAGCTTAGCACTCGATGGTTTAGTATGTTGCTATTGCTTTCTTCATGACTTATACATGTTCCTATGACTATGAGATTATGCAACTCCCGCTTGCCGGGGGAACACTTTGTGTGCTACCAAACGTCACAACGTAACTGGGTGATTATAAAGGAGCTCTATAGGTGTCTCCAAAGGTACATGTTGGGTTGGCGTATTTCGAGATTAGGATTTGTCACTCCGATTATCGGAGAGGTATCTCTGGGCCCTCTCGGTAATGCACATCACATAAGCCTTGCAAGCATTGCAACTAATGAGTTAGTTGTGAGATGATGTATTATGGAACGAGTAAAGAGACTTGTCGGTAACGAGATTGAACTAGGTATTAAGATACCGACGATCGAATCTCGGGCAAGTAACATACCGATGACAAAGGGAACAACGTATGTTGTTATGCGGTCTGACCGATAAAGATCTTCGTAGAATATGTGGGAGCCAATATGAGCATCCAGGTTCCGCTATTGGTTATTGACTGGAGACGTGTCTTGGTCATGTCTACATTGTTCTCGAACCCGTAGGGTCCGCACGCTTAAGGTTTCAATGACAGTTATATTATGAGTTTATGAGTTTTGATGTACCGAAGGAGTTCGGAGTCCCGGATGAGATCGGGGACATGACGAGGAGTCTCGAAATGGTCGAGACGTAAAGATCGATATATTGGACGACTATATTCGGACATCGGAAAGGTTCCGAGTGATTCGGGTATTTTTCGGAGTACCGGAGAGTTACGGGAATACGTATTGGGCCTTATTGGGCCATACGGGAAAGAAGAAAAAGGGCCTCAAGGGTGGCCGCACCCCTCCCCTTGGTCTGGTCCGAATTGGACTAGGGAAGGGGGGCGCCCCCTTCCTTCCTTGTCCTTTTCCCTTCCTCTTTTCCTATTCCATATGGGAGGTGGAATCCTACTAGGACTAGGGAGTCCTAGTAGGACTCCACACTTGGCGCGCCCCCTCCTAGGGACGGCCTCCTCCTCCCTTGCTCCTTTATATACGGGGGCAGGAGGGCACCTCTAGACACAAGTTGATCCACGTGATTATATTCTTAGCCGTGTGCGGTGCCCTCTTCCACCATAATCCTTGATAATATTGTAGCGGTGCTTAGGCGAAGCCCTGCGACGGTAGTACATCAAGATCGTCACCACGCCGTCGTGCTAACGGAACTCTTCCCCGACACTTTGCTGGATCGGAGTCCGGGGATCGTCATCGAGCTGAACGTGTGCTAGAACTCGGAGGTGCCGTAGTTTCGATGCTTGATCGGTCGGACCGTGAAGACGTATGACTACATCAACCGCGTTGTGCTAACGCTTCCGCTGTCGGTCTACAAGGGTACATAGATCACACTCTCCCCTCTCGTTACTATGCATCACCATGATCTTGCGTGTGCGTAGGAAATTTTTTGAAATTACTACGTTCCCCAACAACTAAAGCCCAACCTTCTGTCCCGGTTCGAGCCAAGAACCGGGACCTATGTTTGTGGGCCAGGAGCGAGGCCCATTGGTCCCGGTGCATGCTTGAAACCGGGACAAATGGGTCCATACGAACCGGGACCAATGCCCATGAGGCCCCGGCCGACCCCCTGGGCTCACGAACTGGGACGAATGCATCCATTGGTCCCGGTTCGTGGCAGAACCAGGACTAATGGGCTGGCCAGGCCCGAACGTAAGCCCCTTTTTCTACCGGTGCTTGATCAATTGCGACATAGCTTAGCCTAGAGCGGTGTTGGCACTTGGCACTATAATTCATACACTAATTAAGTAAGTATTCAGTAAGGGTATGAGCCAAAGAGTAGAACAAATCAAAATACACAAGAGATATGTTTGCACAGTAGTGGGGCGGCGCAGCAGTGAGTGGCTAGTGCTCGGAGATCGATCGAGGCTGGATAGGTTGTATTGGTGGCCGGCAGCGTGCTTGTGATCCTTGGGCCTTAAACGCAATTGTGCAAATGCTGCAGCCCAACCCAATCTTCTTTCTCTCCCTCACCCGGTCCCCCTCACGGCCTCGCATGCAGCTTCATAGAAACAAGAAACATCCGCGCCGCCATGAAAACTACGCGCCACCGGAGGAAATTTGGAGGAGCAGAGGAAGGGTATGTAGGCGGGGGTCGCTGCTCCGCCGTCGGCGACCCGGGGCGGCCGCCCCAGCTCGCCCCAATGATTGATCTGCCACTGGATCCAAGGGAATGAGATTCTCACGCGCACTACGTAAAAAAGACTAAAATTGCATGTAGCAAACACATATTGTTGAATTCTCAAGAAACCACGTGATCGTTACCAATTTGCAAACCACCTGTCTTGAGTAATTTTACTTTCTCCACAAATTCAAGTTATACCCACTTTACTTTAATTGATCTTGTCACTATTATCTATAAAGAAGAAAGAAGTAACGGGCAGGGATGATAGGATTTGAACCTGTGACATTTTATACCCAACACGCTACCAAGCTGTGTACATCCCTTTTCCAAAATCAAATGAAAGGTCCCTACGGTGCATTCCTTTTTGTCAATTTAAGATTCAAGAAGGGACTCCACGAAAGAATATCAATGCATTTTTCTGAAAACGCTAAATGCTCGCTTGAATGCATTTTGATTTTTTGACACTAAATCTGACAGATGGGCCCGCTGTCAGTGTGGCAAGTAGAATTCACCCTGGTTGACTTTGATTGGTATGATAAACCATAAAAAGGGCTCATCGTCGGTGTTTCACTCCCCTCTCTCTCTCATCTCCATCATTGTCGTTGCATTGACGTGCAAATGGTGTCATCTACACCGGCCGGCCTCCAGAAAGGTCGTGACCAACTTCACAAGTTGACATCAAAATCGACATGTGTAAAAAAAACATATATATCAGGGCCACCAACAAAGTCACGTTGTTGGAACTTCACTTAAAATGGGCCAATGACGAGGTGTGTGTGTGTGTGTGTGTGTGTGTGTGTGTGTTGGGGAGGAGTGCTTATTTTTTTGACATAGAGTGAACATTTTATTTATTTATTTTTAGGACAATATTTCTGTTTGAGGCATTTTACGACGAGATTTTCTTATAACTATTTTAGGACGAGAAAGAAACAATGAGAAAAAAGAGATAAAACCAGTAAAACCAGGAAAGAAACAAGGCATGCAAATTTAGAACCTTGAGGGTACCCACTGACCCTCTTTAGTACAACTAAACAAACTAACTTTTCAGAATTCAGTTCATTTTTAAACTTTAGTTCATTTGATTGAACTAAGTAGGGTCGGAGGCTACCCTCAAAGTTCCAAATTTCATCCCTAGGTATAATGATTTTGTATGCAAATATATGATTGGTTTGCTGATTATCTATTTATTTCTTCCACCTATTTTTCAGAAGCCGCCCTTTTGACTGTAAAATGTTCGCTAAACCTGGCCAATGTGGTGAGTGTGGGCTTAAGTTATTCTTTCTAAATTTTGGAAGTATGCCCTAATATTTTTTTGTTGCATAAAATTAGGTGATCTTCTAACCAACATGGCTACATGAATGGCTTATCATCGTGCCGCATCAGGAGAGGTAACAATATTCGAATAGTACCTGAGCTCTCATACCTGTGGTTTAGTATTTTCTGCAAAGTTCCTCTTCTCTCTGTTGCTTCATTTACGTGTTGCGTCATCCAAATCAAAAAATCAAAAAATAGATGGCCAACTAGAGATGGAATGTTCTTGCTTTATTGGACTTGTGGTGTACTTTGATATATATTTTCCTTTTGTAGTTATTGAGTGTTAATGTGCTATGTAGGCTTTGCAAACTTTCTTGTTTTGTTGCTTTCAATCATAACTTTGCATCAATGTTTTTAGAATTATGGCATTCAATACGATTATAATGTTCCAGTAACCAGGAAAAGGAAATCTAAAAGAATATTTGTAATCTCTATTTGAGAATATTTATTTACAGCTGTTTTGCCATGTTTAGAAGGAGCTGAGAATTTTCTAAGTTGACTGTTCCCAGTGCTATGGATCTGTACCCACTAACTTGCTTCCCTGATCAACTTAACAACATCCAGCATGGAAGTTTTTGGATCACTAGCACTTCTTTTTTTGCGGGGCTGGCAATTGAGGAACTCCCCTCCGCTCCGCATGCCCCCTCCGCTCCGCTCCCCCGTGCTCTCAAGCCACCGCGCGCCCACCACTGCTGCACTCCCCGCCGGCGACACCACCCACTCCTCACTGGCAGTCTCCCCGCCCCACTACACCCCCTCCGCGCGCGGAGTAGGGACTTGGCCTGGTGATTGGGGATTCTACCCCCCCCCCCAGATTCGGCGGCTCCGACGGCCCCGTTGCTGCGTCGATTCTGAGATCCACTGATGGACTCGGGAGGCGGGACGTCGGACCAGGAGGTCCGACGACTATTGGCGGAGCTAGCCCACAGGGAGAGGGCAACGGAAAGGGCAGCGAGAAGTGCAGAGCGAGCAAATCGAGAAGTGGCGATTGCGCAGATGAATCTGGCGTTGCGCGCAATGTCCAGAACTACAGAGCTGGAGCGAGCAAGGATCTTCGCGCTGGGTCAGCCTATCTCGCCTGCTCTGATTTTGGATTTGGCAGCAGAGGAGGCGGTGTCCACATCCAGAGTCCAGAGGAGGAGATGGCGGCTGTTCAGGGTCGAGTTTTGACGGGAGGAAGTTTGGCGTGTGCTACGGGCGCCGGTATGCATCGATCCTCAGTAATTACTTGTTGTAGATTAAGTGCTGGTCGTGGCTCTAGTCGCTGGAGAGCCCCATCGCCGCCGTTCGTGGTTCCGTCCCCGTTGAGGATTGATGTGCAAAGGAAGGAGATCATCGGGCGGGCCCCTGCTGTCAGCCTCAGTAGACGGGCTAGCCGTACGATGCCTCCCCAAAAGATCCTAGCCACTGATGTCTCGCAGGCTACATGTAGGCGGGAGAGTTATATCCCCCCCCCTCGACAGCAACCCCGTGCCTCGTCCTACTAGGGTTCATCGCCGCCCCCTCCGCCGCCATGACCACCAAAACTTAGTCTGGATTAGGCGTGATCTTTTCGTTTCTAGCAATTTCTCAGCTACTGACTGTTTCCCTGCTGGCCCCTCGGATCATCTTATCGAGCCCAAGCAATACAGATTTTCCCATGATATCTGGTCGAGGAAGACTGGCAAAATCCCTTCTGCTGCGGCGGTGAAGAAGATGGCTGGTACTAGACAGAATCCTAGGCCTAGGGGAGGCAGACTGGAGGTGGACGTGGCCGTGATGTTGTGCGACCACCTGTTCTTCCTACAGTGAGTGCGCCTCTGGTCCGTGCTCCTTCTCCTACTCCACCTGCCCCTACTCCCACCCCTACCCAACAGGGCCCTCCCATGTCAATCTTCGCCAAACCCCTATTTTCCCTATAGGGCCCAGCTCTTCCAATTTGATGCATCCTGCTATGAATCAAATTTACCCTGGCTTCCCTGCAAACAACTACCAATACCCTCAAATGGCCCCTTGGATGCAACAACAACAATTCCATTTCCCTTTTATGCAACAAAATCTTCTAGTTCAATTCCAATAGCCTCAGCTGCCGGTCAGTTCTGGAAGTGCTTCTGGAGGGAGTGGTCAGGTTGGATATGGGAAAATCAAGAAGAAGAATAGAATTGGTGCCAAAAAGCAACCTGTGGCTGCTGCTAGGTCTGCTGACAGTGTTATTGGTCAGGTAATTTCAGAGTCTGGGGAATTCATGGTAGATCCTAAATATATAGGTACTATCTGCTACAATTGTGGCCTCCCTGGTCACTTTGTGGGCATGTGCTCCATCCCCAAAGTCTGCTTTATCTGCAAAACCCCAGGCCGCCATATGGATACTTGTCCCAAATGGTATGATCCTTACCCTAATGCTCCAGGGGCGGAGCCAGAAAATTTGATCATTGGATTCACTTCATGACTCGTTGTGAGAACTTGGTACTAATATGTGAAGTGTATTGTCTGATTTTAAATTATCTTACAACAAAATTATAGCACCCCAAAACAACATTATAAATAGAAATATGGTATCACATATCACATGTTGTGTTGCATTAAAATCTGAAGTGTGCAAGACATACCGGTTCAATAAAATTATGAAATTGCTCGTTTACATATTAGAAATAGAGTAGTATCAGATAACTTTGTAGCTCCAGGTGTAGCTTCTCATCTTCCTGGAACATTGAAAAAAAATGATAAGTTAGTTTGCCAAGTTTAGAATAAGTACTATCAAGCGAAAGAATGTTGTAAAGTCACTCACATCTTAGAGGGCCCCCTTTCAATCTTTCATCGTCTTAGAAAGATTAAACATTGCCTCATTACTAATGGGAGAAAATATATCTTTCTAAACACTCATGAAATGATACCCATTTGTAGCACAACTTTCTTTTGACAACATTCATAGCTAAAACGCATATTTTCACTAATATTGTGGCAATTGGCGATATCAGTACTAGCCTTAAAAGATAATAGATCAAAGGAAACGTAACATGCTTTCCTTGTTCCAACAATTCCAACCGTTAATTGCAAATGCATCACTCCCAACTTTTCCCTCACTATAATATCTGAAAATATAGCAGAAGGTCTTATGCACTTGGTCCCCTCGTTAAATATATGCGCCTTATCTCATCTTGCTTCTTTGGCTTTCTTGTGTACTATGGAATTCTCTTCTAGTCAGTTGGATCATAAGGCAACTCATTTAAGTTAATTTCTGTACGAATAGTAGGCTTTGGGAGATTATCTGCGGTGACATTTGAAGCACTTTTCCTACGTCTAATAGATTACCTTGATGTGGCTGTATCATTATCTATCATTATCTGGATCTAGTGTTTGAGTACTCCTAGAATAATACCGCTCCACAGCCTAGATCTTGATGTGGCTATCATTATCTGAATCTAGTGTTCGAGTACTCTTAGAATAAAACCGCTCCATAGCCTAGATCAATCAAAGTTCATGATTTTTTTTAGAAAACTAGGGCAAAACATACTTGGTTATTCCCTCGCAAAAAACATACTTGGTTATTATAGGCTACATAAAGCATACAACAGAGAGAGAGGAGATGTGGCAATTTAATCTAATTACCTTAAATTTCTGGCTACAATTGTCGCCGATGCCGATGTGCGGCAGCCTACTTGCCGCTGGCATGCGGCGGCCGAGACGCCGAGGAACATGAAGAGACGAGAGAGAGATGCGAATTGGAAAACGAACAGACGAAAGAGGAGGGTGCGTGCGTGCGTGTACATGACTAATCACGGTTTAGGCCTGGGCATGGGACAGTCATGTGTTCGTGGGCCTTGGGCCCTTTCTTTACCTATTCACATGACCACGTCGTGCACTCACACTATTTTTCCTCAAAAAAACTCACACTATTTAATGGGGTCAACTATAATTTTTTTACTGGGTTCACATGATTCAAGTATGCATCTACTAGCACGTAGGTGGCAAAATCCATTGGGTTCACTTGAACCCAATACTTGCACGGTGGCTCCGCCACTGTACTTCTCAGTATTGGGGAAGTGCTAACAGTGGCCTTGGATTCTTCCATATTGAAGCTGGAGACAAAAGTTACAGTGATTGGCTCAATTTTGGCAATGTTGGACTAGTTGTTGTTGAAGAAGTTAATATCACTGCTGAAGAATTGAAAGATGCTTTGTTGGCATGTGGAAAACCAACTGGCCATGGCAGATCAGAGCTTATGATGAAACTCAGTTTCTGGTTAGATTCCCCCCGACAAAAAAAATTCTGATCTGGTTGCTTTCAAATCTATTAACTTGAAGAAGAAAGGTGTTATTATCTCCTTCAAAGACTGGCATGGTGACATCCCTGCTTATGATTCCCTCAAAGAAGTCTGGATTAATATCATTGGCATCCCTCCTGTCTGGTGCACTTGGCTAGTCATTTCTCAAATTGCTTCTTCCCTAGGTGTCATTGTCAATATTGACTGGCATGAGATTTCCAGGAGCTTCTATGAAGTGGTCAGAGTGCTAATTGCTATTAGAGACCCTCAGCTAATTCCTAAGGAAAGATTGTTTGAAATTCAATAGGAGTTGTATTTGCTCAACTTTGAAGTTGATGAGGATATAGTTGCTGAGTCTCCTAACCACAAACCTCCAGATGGATCTCCTGGTCCTTCTGCTGGTGCTGGAGGCCATGGGAATGCTGATAGGAATGGAGATGGGGATAATGACATCGATGATGATCTACCTGGGGAGGAAATGGATCAAGATGCTAATAATTAGATTGCTAAGAAATCTACTCCTGCCCCAAGTGGAGCCAAAACTAGAACTAGATATCGTCTACCTCATACTCCTGTTGAGCAGTCCCACTTAGTATCTTCCAATTACCAGGGGGGCCTGTGACTAAAAGCTACCTAGATGCTGCTAAAAAATCTAACTATGAAGGCTGTGGGAACATTCTTCTGGTTAAGTTTGAAGCTGTGAGGGATATCACTAGTGGCATCGGTCCCAGTTCCCTGGCTACATCTATTACCACCCTCTCTTGCCTAGCACCCAGACCTGTTGTTGCCACTAGGATGAGCAACAGGATTGTAAGAGATGGTAAGAATTCCATAGCTAAGGCTCAAGAGATCAAAAGAGTTCAGAACCTGGAGGTTACCAGAGGTAATACTTCTGTTAGCTCCAAGAATTCCTTTGCTTGCTTAGATAATGAGCTTCTTTTACATAATGTTGATTTATCTGGCTTAAAACATGGGAATGATCCCATTAACTGCTTTAATAACATTGAGATTATAAAACAAAAAGAACTTGAGAGGTTGTCTAGTTTTCAACAGGACAAGCCTGAATTATTTCTCCCTCCTGACATTGATGTCAATGGAGTTGAATGCTTTAATATTAATAATGACACTGAGATGAACCCCCACCCTATTCTGAAAATAACTCAGAGGAGGAGGAGGGTGAGATTCCTTGGATGGAAGTTGTTGGAAATATGCCCTAGAGGCAATAATAAAAGGATTATTATTATATTTCCTTGTTCATGATAATTGTCTTTTATTCATGCTATAATTGTGTTATCCGGAAATCGTAATACATGTGTGAATACATAGACACCAACATGTCCCTAGTAAGCCTCTAGTTGACTAGCTCGTTGATCAACAGATAGTCATGGTTTCCAGACTATGGACATTGGATGTCATTGATAACGAGATCACATCATTAGGAGAATGATGTGATGGACAAGACCCAATCCAGCACAAGATCGTATAGTTCATTTGCTAGAGTTTTTCCAATGTCAAGTATCTTTTCCTTAGACCATGAGATCGTGTAACTCCCGGATGCCGTAGGAGTGCTTTGGGTGTACCAAACGTCACAACATAACTGGGTGACTATAAAGGTATACTACTGGTATCTCCAAAAGTGTCTGTTGGGTTGACATGGATCAAGACTGGGATTTGTCACTCCGTATGACGGAGAGGTATACCCTTGTAGATCGCGCGCGGAAGCGTTCAAGAGAACGGGGTTGATGGAGTCGTACTCGTCGTGATCCAAATCACCGATGATCCTAGCGCCGAACGGACGGCACCTCCGCGTTCAACACACATACGGAGCAGCGACGTCTCCTCCTTCTTGATCCAGCAAGGGGAAAGGAGAGGTTGATGGAGATCCAGCAGCACGACGACGTGGTGGTGGAAGTAGCGGGATTCCAACAGGGCTTCGCCAAGCGCTGCGGGAGGAGGGAGATGTGTCATGGGAGGGAGAGGGAGGCGCCAGGGCTTAGGTTTGGTTGCCCTCCCTTCCCTCCACTATATATAGGGCCAAGGGAGAGGGGGCGTCGCCTTGGCCCTTCCTCCAAGGAAGGGTGCGGCCAGGGAGGAGTCCCTCCTCCCCAAGGCACCTCGGAGGTGCCTTCCCCCTTTAGGACTCTTCCTTTCCCTCTTCTATTGGCGCATGGGCCTCTTGGGGCTGGTGCCCTTGGCCCATATAGGCCAAGGCGCACCCCCTACAGCCCATGTGGCCCCCGGGGCAGGTGGCCCCACCCGGTGGACCCCCGGGACCCTTCCGGTGGTCCCGGTACAATACCGGTGACCCCGAAACTTGTCCCGATGGCCGAAATAGCACTTCCTATATATAATTCTTTACCTCCGGACCATTCCGGAACTCCTCGTGATGTCCCGGATCTCATCCGAGACTCCGAACAACTTTCGGGTTACCGCATACTAATATCTCTATAACCCTAGCGTCACCGAACCTTAAGTGTGTAGACCCTACGGGTTCGGGAGACATGCATACATGACCGAGATGACTCTCCGGTCAATAACCAACAGCGGGATCTGGATACCCATGTTGGCTCCCACATGTTCCACGATGATCTCATCGGATGAACCACGATGTCGAGGATTCGATCAATCCCGTATACAATTCCCTTTGTCTAGCGGTACGATACTTGCCCGAGATTCGATCGTCGGTATCCCGATACCTTGTTCAATCTCGTTACCGGCAAGTCTCTTTACTCGTTCTGTAACACATCATCCCGTGATCAACTCCTTGATCACATTGTGCACATTATGATGATGTCCTACCGAGTGGGCCCAGAGATACCTCTCCGTTTACACGGAGTGACAAATCCCAGTCTCGATTCGTGCCAACCCAACAGACACTTTCGGAGATACCTGTAGTGTACCTTTATAGCCACCCAGTTACGTTGTGACGTTTGGCACACCCAAAGCACTCCTACGGTATCCGGGAGTTGCACAATCTCATGGTCTAAGGAAATGATACTTGACATTAGAAAAGCTTTAGCATACGAACTACATGATCTTGTGCTATGCTTAGGATTGGGTCTTGTCCATCACATCATTCTCCTAATGATGTGATCCCGTTATCAATGACATCCAATGTCCATGGTTAGGAAACCGTAACCATCTATTGATCAACGAGCTAGTCAACTAGAGGCTTACTAGGGACATGGTGTTGTCTATGTATCCACACATGTATCTGAGTTTCCTATCAATACAATTCTAGCATGGATAATAAACGATTATCATGAACAAGGAAATATAATAATAATCAATTTATTATTGCCTCTAGGGCATATTTCCAACAGTCTCCCACTTGCACTAGAGTCAATAATCCAGTTCACATCGATATGTGATTAACACTCAGGGTCATATCCCCATGTGACTAACACCCAAAGAGTTTACTAGAGTCAATAATCTAGTTCACATTACCATGTGATTAACACTCGATGAGTTCTGGGTTTGAACATGTTATGCTTGTGAGAGATGTTATAGTCAATGGGTCTGAATCTTCCAGATCCGTATGTACTTCGCAAATTTCTATGTCATCTTGTAGATGCAACTACTACGCTACATTTGGAGCTATTCCAAATAACTGTTCTACTAGGAGCTATTCTAAATTGTTGCTCCATTATACATATCCGGTATCTCTACTCAGAGCTATCCGGATAGGTGTTAAGCTTGCATCGACGTAACTCTTTACGTCGAACTCTTTATTACCTCCATAACCGAGAAACATATCCTTATTCCTCTAAGGATAATTTAGACCGCTATCTGGTGATCTACTCCTAGATTACCTTTGTACCCTCTTGCCAGATATGTGGCAAGGCACACATCAGGTGCGGTACACAACATAGGATACTGTAGAGCCTATGTCTTAAGCATAGGGGACGACCTTCGTCCTTTCTCTCTATTCTGCCGTAGTCGAGCTTTAAGTCTTAACTTCATACCTTACAACTCAGGCAAGAACTCCTTCTTTGACTGATCCATCTTGAACACCTTCAAGATCATGCCAAGGTATGTGCTCATTTGAAAGTACCGTTAAGCATTTTGATCTATCCTCATAGATCTTGATGCTCAATGTTCAAGTAGCTTAATCCAGGCTTTCCATTGAAAAACACTTTCCAAATAACCCTATATGCTTTCCAGAAATTCTACGTCATTTCTGATCCATAATATGTCAACAACATATACTCATCAGAAATTCTATAGTGCTCCCACTCACTTCTTTGGAAATACAAGTTTCTCATAAACTTTGTATACACCCAAAATCTTTGATCATCATCAAAGCATACATTCCAACTCCGAGATGCTTACTCCAGTCCCTAGAAGGATTGCTGGAGCTTTGCATACTTATTAGCATCTTTCAGGATTGACAAAACCTTCCGGTTGTATCACATACAACCTTTCCTCAAGAAAATTGTTGAGGAAACAATGTTTTGACATCCTATCTGCAAGATTTCATAAATAATGCAGTAATCGCTAATATAATTCCAACAGACTCTTAGCATCGCTACGAGTGAGAAAGTCTCATCATAGTCAACTCTTTGAACTTGTCGGAAAACATCTTAACGACAAGTCGAGCTTTCTTAATGGTGATACTTACCATCATTGTCCGTCTTCCTTTTAAAATCCATCTGTACTCAATAGCCTCACGACCATCGAGCTGTTCTGTCAAAGTCTACAATTTGTTTCCATACATGGATCCTCTCTCAGATTTTATGGCCTCGAGCCATTTATCGGAATCCGGTCCCACCATCGCTTCTCCATAGCTCGTAGGTTCATTGTTGTCTAGCAACATGACTTCCAAGACAGGATTACGTACCACTCTGAAGTAGTACACATCCTTGTCATCCTACGAGGTTTGGTAGTGACTTGATCTAAAGTTTCATGATCACTATCATAAGCTTCCACTTCAATTGGTGTAGGTGCCACAGGAACAACTTCCTGTGCCCTGCCACACACTAGTTGAAGAGACGGTTCAACAACCTTATCAAGTCTCCACCATCCTCCCACTCAATTCTTTCGAGAGAAACTTTTCCTCGAGAAAGGACCCGATTCCAGAAACAATCCATTATTGCTTTCGGATCTGAGACAGGAGGTATACCCAACTGTTTTGGGTGTCCTATGAAGATGCATTTATCCGCTTTGGGTTCGAGCTTATCAGCCTGAAACTTTTTCACATAAGCGTCGCAGCCCCAAACTTTTAAGAAATGACAGCTTAGGTTTCCCTAAACCATAGTTCATACGGCGTCATCTCATCGGAATTACGTGGTGCCCCTTTTAAAGTGAATGTGGTTGTCTCTAATGCCTAACCCATAAACTATCGTGGTAATTCGATAAGAGACATCATGGTATGCATCATATCCAATAGGGTGCAGTTATGATGTTCGGACACACCATCACACTATGGTGTTCCGGGCTGTATTAGTTGTGAAACAATTTCCACAATGTCTTAATTCTGTGCCAAACTCGTAATTCAGATATTCTTCTCTATGATCATATCATAGATCTTTTATCCTCTTGTCACGACGATCTTTCAGCTTCACCCTGAAATTACTTAAACCTTTCAATAATTCAGACTCGTGATTCATCAAGTAAATATACTCAACATCTACTCAAATCATCTGTGAAGTAAGAACATAACGATATCCACTACATACCTCAACACTCATTGGACTGCACACATCAAAATGTATTACTTCCAACAAGTTGCTTTCTAGTTCCATTTTACTGAAAACGAGGCTTTCAGTCATCTTGCCCATGTGGTATGATTTGCATGTCTCAAGTGATTCAAAATCAAGTGAGTCCAAACTGTCCATTTGCATGGAGTTTCTTCATGCATATACACCAATAGACATGGTTCGCATGTCTCAAACTTTTCAAAAAACGAGTGAGCCCAAAGATCCATCAATATGGAGCTTCTTCATGCGTTTTATACCGATATGACTTACGTGGCAGTGCCACAAGTAGGTGGTACTATCATTACTATCTTTTGGCATGAACATGTGTATCACTATGATCGAGATTCAGTAAACCATTCATTTTAGGTGTAAGACCATTGAAGGTATTATTCAAATAAATAGAGTAACCGTTATTCTCCTTAAATGAATAATCGTATTGCGATAGACATAATCCAATCATGTCTATGCTCAACGCAAACACCAATCTCGATGGTAGAGGGAGTGTGCGATGCTTGATCATATCAACATTGGAAACACTTCCAACACATATCGTCAGCTCACCTTTAGCTAGTCTCCGTTTATTCTGTAGCTTTTATTTCGAGTTACTAACACTTAGCAACCGAACCGGTATCTAATACCCTGGTGCTACTAGGAGTACTAGTAGAGTACACATCAACACAATGTATATCCAATATACTTCTATCGACCTTGCCAGCCTTCTCATCTACCAAGTATCTAGGGTAATTCTGCTTCAATGGTTGTTCCCCTTATTACAGAAGCACTTAGTCTCGGGTTTGGGTTCAACCTTGGGTTTCTTCACTAGAGCAGCAGCTGATTTGCCGTTTCATGAAGCATCCCTTTTTTGCCCTTGCCCTTCTTGAAACTAGTGGTTTCACCAACCATCAACAATTGATGCTCCTTCTTGATTTCTACTTTTGTGGTGTCAAACATCACGAATATCTCAAGGATCATCATGTATGTCCCTGATATATTATAGTTCATCACGAAGCTCAAGCAGCTTGGTGGTAATGACTTCGGAGAACCATCACTATTTCATCTGGAAGATCAACTCCCACTCGATTCAAGCGATTGTTGTAATCAGACAATCTGAGCACAAGTTCAACAATTGAGCTTTTCTCCCTTAGTTTGTAGGCTAAGAAAATCGTCGGAGGTCTTATACCTCTTGACGTGAGCACGAGCCTGAAATCCCAATTTCAGCCCTCGAAACATCTCATATGTTTCGCGACGTTTCAAAAACCGTCTTCGGTGCCTCAACTCTAAACCATTTAACTGAACTATCACGTAGTTATCAAAATGTGTATGTCAGATGTTCGCAACATCCACAGACAACGTTCGAGGTTCAACACACTGAGCGGTGCATTAAGGACATAAGCCTTCTATGAAGCAGTGAGGACAATCCTCAGTTTACGGACCTAGTCCGCATAATTGCTACTATCAACTTTCAACTAAATTTTCTCTAGGAACATAACTAAACAGTAGAACTGAAGCGCGAGCTACGACATAATTTGCGAAGACCTTTTGACTATGTTCAGGATAATTAAGTTCATCTTATGAACTCCCACTCAGATAGACATCCCTCCAGTCATCTAAGTGATTACATGATCCGAGTCAACTAGGCCCTGTCCGATCATCACGTGAGACGGACCAGTCAACGTCGGTGAACATCTTCATGTTGATCGTATCTTCTATACGACTCATGCTCGACCTTTCGGTCTTGTGTGTTCTGAGGCCATGTCTGTACACATGCTAGGCTCGTCAAGTCAACCTAAGTGTTTCGCGTGTGTAAATCTGTCTTACACCCGTTGTATGTGAACGTAAGAATCTATCACACTCGATCATCACGTGGTGCTTCAAAACGACGAACTTTCGCAACGGTGCACAGTTAGGGGGAACACCTTCTTGAAATTTTAGTGAGGGATCATCTTATTTACTACCGTCGTTCTAAGTAAACAAGATGTATAAACATGATAAACATCACATGCAATCAAATAATAGTGACATGATATGGCCAATATCATATAGCTCCTTTGATCTCCATCTTGGGGCTCCATGATCATCTTGTCACTGGCATGACACCATGATCTCCATCATCATGATCTCTATCATCGTGTCTTCATGAAGTTGTCTCGTCAACTATTACTTCTACTACTATAGCTAATGGTTAGCAATAAAATAAAGTAATTACATGACGTTTATGTTAACACGCAGGTCATAAATAAATTAAGACAACTCCTATGGCTCCTGCCGGTTGTCATACTCATCGACATGCAAGTCGTGATTCCTATTACAAGAACATGATCAATCTCATACATCACATATATCATTCATCACATCCATTGGCCATATCACATCACATAGCATACCCTGCAAAAACAAGTTAGACGTCCTCTAATTGTTGTTTGCATGTTTTACGTGGCTGCTATGGGTTTCTAGCAAGAACGTTTCTTACCTACGCAAAACCACAACGTGATATGCCAATTGCTATTTACCCTTCATAAGGACCCTTTTCATCGAATCTGATCTGACTAAAGTGGGAGAGACAGACACCCGCTAGCCACCTTATGCAACTAGTGCATGTCAGTCGGTGGAACCAGTCTCACGTAAGAGTACGTGTAAGGTCGGTCCGGGACGCTTCATCCCACAATGCCACCGAATCAAGATTGGACTAGTAACGGTAAGCATATTGAACAAAATCAACGCCCACAACTACTTTGTGTTCTACTCGTGCATAGAAACTACGCATAGACCTAGCTCATGATGCCACTGTTGGGGAACGTAGCAGAAATTCAAAATTTTCCTACGTGTCACCAAGATCTATCTATGGAGTCATCTAGCAACGAGGGAGGAGTGGATCTACATACCCTTGTAGATCGCGTGCGGAAGCGTTCAAGAGAACGGGGTTGATGGAGTCGTACTCGTCGTGATCCAAATCACCGATGATCCTAGCGCCGAACGGACGGCACCTCCGCGTTCAACACACGTACGGAGCAGTGACGTCTCCTCCTTCTTGATCCAGCAAGGGGAAAGGAGAGGTTGATGGATATCCAGCAGCACGACGGCGTGGTGGTGGAAGTAGCGGGATTCCAACAGGGCTTCGCCAAGCGCTGCGGGAGGAGGGAGATGTGTCATGGGAGGGAGAGGGAGGCGCCAGGGCTTAGGTTTGGTTGCCCTCCCTTCCACCCACTATATATAGGGCCAAGGGAGAGGGGGCCGCGGCCTTGGCCCTTCCTCCAAGGAAGGGTGCGGCCAGGGAGGAGTCCCTCCTCCCCAAGGCACCTCGGAGGTGCCTTCCCCCTTTAGGACTCTTCCTTTCCCTCTTCTCTTGGCGCATGGGCCTCTTGGGGCTGGTGCCCTTGGCCCATATAGGCCAAGGCGCACCCCCTACAGCCCATGTGGCCCCCGGGGCAGGTGGCCCCACCCGGTGGACCCCCGGGACCCTTCCGGTGGTCCCGGTACAATACCGGTGACCCCGAAAATTGTCCCGATGGCCGAAATAGGACTTCCTATATATAATTCTTTACCTCCGGACCATTCCGGAACTCCTCGTGACGTCCGGGATCTCATCCGGAACTCCGAACAACTTTCAGGTTACCGCATACTAATATCTCTATAACCCTAGCATCAACGAACCTTAAGTGTGTTCACTCGATAATGCATCATCACAATGAGCTCAAAGTGACCAAGTGTCTGGTCACGGGATCATGCATTCCGGTACGAGTAAAGTGACTTGCCGGTAACGAGATTGAACGAGGCAGTGGGATACCAACGATCGAATCTCGGGCAAGTAATGTACCGATTGACAAAGGGAATTGTATACGGGGTTGCTTGAATCCTCGACATCGTGGTTCATCCGATGAGATCATCGAGGAGCATGTGGGAGCCAACATGGGTATCCAGATCCCGCTGTTGGTTATTGACCGGAGAGCCATCTCGGTCATGTCTACATGTCTCCCGAACCCGTAGGATCTACACACTTAAGGTTCGGTGACGCTAGGGTTGTAGAGATATAATATGCAGTAACCCGAAAGTTTTTCGGAGTCCCGGATGAGATCCCGGACATCACGAGGAGTTCCGGAATGGTCCGGAGGTGAAGAATTATATATAGGAAGTGCAGTTTCGGCCATCGGGAGAGTTTCGGGGGTCACCGGAATTGTACCGGGACCATCGGAAGGGTCCCGGGGGTCCACCGGGTGGGGCCACCCATCCCGGAGGGCCCCATGGGCCAAAGTGGGGAGGGGAACCAGCCCATAGTGTGCTGGTGCGCCCCCCTTGGCCCACCCCATGCGCCTAGGGTTGGGAACCCTAGGGTGGGGGGGCCCACCTGGCTTGAGGGGCACTCCACCCCTTGGCCGCTGCCCCCCCCTAGGAGATCCCATCTCCTAGGGCCGGCGCACCCCTAGGGGGCCTATATAAAGGGGGGAGGAAGGGGCAGCCGCACCCTTGAGTCTTGGCGCCTCCCTCTCCCCTGCTACACCTCTCCCTCTCGCAGTAGAACAGCGAAGCCCTGCTGCGGTGACCCCTGCATCCACCACCACGCTGTTGTGGTGCTGGATCTTCATCAACCTCTCCTCCCCCCTTGCTGGATCAAGAAGGAGGAGACGTCACGCTGACCGTACGTGTGTTGAACGCGGAGGTGCTGTCCGTTCGGCGCTAGGATCTCCGATGATTTGGATCATGTCGAGTATGACTTCCTCATCCCCGTTCTTTGAACGCTTCCGCGCGTGATCTACAAAGGTATGTAGATGCAATCCGATCACTCGTTGCTAGATGAACTCATAGATGGATCTTGGTGAAACCGTAGGAAATTTTTTGTTTTTCTGCAACGTTCCCCAACAGTGGCATCATGAGCTAGGTCTATGCGTAGTTCTTTTTGTACGATTAGAACACAATTTGTTGTGGGCGTAGATGTTGTCAACTTTCTTGCCGCTACTAGACTTATTTTGCTTCAACGGTATTGTGGGATGAAGCGGCCCGGACCAACCTTACACGTACGCTTACGTGAGACCGGTTCCACCGACTAACATGCACTAGTTGCATAAGGTGGCTGGCGGGTGTCTGTCTCTCCCACTTTAGTTGGAGCGGATTCGATGAAAAGGGTCCTTATGAAGGGTAAGTAGAAGTTGACAAATCACGTTGTGGCTTTCACGTAGGTAAGAAAACGTTCTTGCTAGAACCCTATTGCAGCCACGTAAAACTTGCAACAACAATTAGAGGACGTCTAACTTGTTTTTGCAGCAAGTGTTTTGTGATGTGATATGGCCAAAGTTGTGATGAATGATGAATGATATATATGTGATGTATGAGATGTTCATGCTATTGTAATAGGAATCACGACTTTCATGTCGATGAGTATGACAACCGGCAGGAGCCATAGGAGTTGTCTTTATTTTTTTTGTATGACCTGCGTGTCATTGAGAAACGCCATGTAAATTACTTTACTTTATTGCTAAACGTGTTAGCCATAGTAGTAGAAGTAATAGTTGGCGAGCAACTTCATGGAGACACGATGATGGAGATCATGGTGTCATGTCGGTGACAAGATGATCATGGAGCCCCAAGATGGAGATCAAAGGAGCTATGTGATATTGGCCATATCATGTCACTGTTATTATTTGATTGCATGTGATGTTTATCATGTTTTTGCATCTTGTTTACTTAGAACGACGGTAGTAAATAAGATGATCCCTCATAATAATTTCAAGAAAGTGTTCCCCCTAACTGTGCACCGTTGGACAGTTTGTTGTTTCGAAGCACCACATGATGATCGGGTGTGATAGATTCCAACGTTCACATACAACGGGCGTAAGACAGATTTACACATGCAAACACTTAGGTTGACTTGACGAGCCTAGCATGTACAGACATGGCCTCGGAACACAGAAGACCGAAAGGTCGAGCATGAGTCCTATAGAAGATACGATCAACATGAAGATGTTCACCGATGTTGACTAGTCCGTCTCACGTGATGATCGGACACGGCCTAGTTAACTCGGATCATGATATACTTAGATGACTGGAGGGATGTCTATCTAAGTGGGAGTTCATTGAATAATTTGATTTAGATGAACTTAATTATCATGAACTTAGTCTAAAATCTTTACAACATGTATTGTAGATCAAATGGCCAACGTTGTCCTCAACTTCAACGCGTTCCTAGAGAAAACCAAGCTGAAAGACGATGGCAGCAACTATACGGACTGGGTCCGGAACCTGAGGATCATCCTCATAGCTGCCAAGAAAGATTATGTCCTACAAGCACCGCTAGGTGAAGCACCTGTTCTCCCTGCAGAACAAGACGTTATGAACGCTTGGCAGACACGTACCGATGATTACTCCCTCATTCAGTGTGGCATGCTTTACAGCTTAGAACCGGGGCTCCAAAAGCGTTTTGAGAGACATGGAGCATATGAGATGTTCGAAGAGCTGAAAATGGTTTTTCAAGCTCATGCCCGGGTCGAGAGATATGAAGTCTCCGACAAGTTCTTTAGCTGTAAGATGGAGGAAAATAGTTCTGTCAGTGAGCACATACTCACTATGTCAGGGTTACATAACCGCTTGACTCAGTTGGGAGTTAATCTGTCAGGACCCCGACTCGATGTCACATCGATCTAGCCGGTAACACCTCATATCACTTTGCGGCCTCACGCACGGTATCCCCACGGGTGTCGTCTTACCTTTGCCCGGGACCGTTTGCGCCTTTTGGCTCACGTATATGATAGTGTCGCTAGCATCCATATGATAAGGAGCCCGGGCTGACATGACTAGTCGTAAACCCAAAGTGGCACAGACTTACAGGGACAGGCATCCATGACCCAGCTTCGAACGTGTCGGTCATCAGCAAGTGGGTCCAGGCTGTAGCACTGGGCTAGCAGGACTCCGGTAAACCGGGCTGTAGCGGGCTAACAGGACTCCGGTACTCAAAGCGTGACATTTCCCCGAAGGGACAGACACAGGAACGAAGAAGGACACATGCCGGCCAGCCTAAGTGTTCCGGAGCAGTAGCAAGCTACCATGGCTCAGTGGAAACACTAGGAGACATTTCCCGGTAAGAGAGGCTACTAAAGATAAACAACTAGATGGTCAGATCCCACACATACCAAGCATTTCAATAACATACACACAATATGCTCGATATGTGCAATACAACATGGCATCACAAAATGACTCTACGACTCAAGTAATTATTCAATAGGCTCCGAGGAGCGAGATATTACAAACATGGGTCTCATGACCCAACACTCAGAGCATACAAGTCAAAGCACAAGCGGAAGCTATCATGTCTGAGTACAGACAACTATAAATGAAAAAGGCTGAGAAGCCTGACTATCTATCAGATCCTGCCGAGGGCACAAGATCGTAGCTGAGGTAACAAGCTAAACGTCGAAGACCACGCGGAAATACTAGTGAGACTGAAGTCTCTCTGCAAAACATAAAATAGGCAAACGTGAGTACAAATGTACCCAGCAAGACTTACATCAGAACTATCTACATATGCATCATTATCAACAAAAGGGATGGTGGGGCTTAACTGCAGCAAGCCAGCTTTGACTCGGTGGCTATCCTGAACTACGACTGCAAGTAACTCTTTTGAGGTGGCGCACACGAGTCCACATATTCACCATATCAATACACCACTATGGATCCGCTCCCGTCTCCCTACGAGAACGCCATCCATAGCACTCACGCTTATCTTGCGTATTTTAGAGTATCCACTTTCACTTGTCTATGAACTGTATAGGCAACCAAGTAGTCCTTTACCGCGGACGCGGCTATTCGAATAGATTATGATAACCCTGCAGGGGTGTACTTCTTCATACATGTTTCCACCACTTAGCGTCTGCACACGACATGTGCTCGGCAGACTTCAAGCGAAAGCCGACGTGGGTGTAGACCACGACCTACCTAAACACTTAAGCCTCTAGTCCAGGTTTATCGCCTATTCAGGTTCCATCCGCAGGGAGTCCGGCCGAGGTTTCCCATACGGCCCTGAACGATGTGAACAGGGTTCCCGAGATACCTAACGGGTATTCGGTACACCCGGCCACGTACCTACCGCATCACAGCCCACCCCTACGGTCAGCGCTGTCCACGGCCTCCAGTAGGCTACAAACACCAGAAACTACTTGCAACTCCTGGACGGAGAACTAGGGTGAATAAGAAGCCGAGAGGGTCCATTGGTTTCGGGCCCAATGCATGGTAGTAGCTGATTCTTAAATCACACATACAGATCTCAGTGCTTAAGGTCGGCCTCAATGAAACAACCCACCATGTACTCCTACATGGCCTCTCATCGATACCTTTACCAAATCGTGTTCACCACACCACTCTCATTATCGACATTAACATTTCACTCTAGCCCATCACCCAGATGAACCAGACCTGACACGACTCTAAGCATAGCAGGCATAGCAAGGTAGGAACAACACATACACATGGCTCAATCAACTCCTACACATGCTAGTGGGTTTCATCTAGTTACTGTGGCAATGACAGGTCATGCAGAGGAAATGGGTTCAACTACCATAGCACACAGCAGTTTGAATCGCGTTGTCTTAATGCAGTAAAAGAGAGCAGGAGCGAGAACATGGGATTGTATCGATATGATCAAATGGTTGGTTGCTTGCCTGATGGTTCGTTGCACTGATACGGTTCTTCGTTAGGGTAGTCACGGTACTCCTCGGGGACAGATCCTACCGCAAAGAACACCGATATACAACCATCACCAAACAATGTGCAACAATATGATGCATGCATGAAACATGGCAATATGAGTGTGTTGGGCTAATGCAACTAGAACCAGAAGGGTTTGAACAAATTTGAATCAAAGATTCAAATTTCAAACTCAAACATGGCCTTTTAAAGTGCTTTTCCTTGTTCTGATTAAAACATCAATTTAACTTGTTTGATCATGCATGAAGATAGTACAGATGGATAGATTGGATTTTTCTGATCATTTTTCATATATAATTTGTCCAATTTGGAGTTACAGAATAAAAGTTATGAATTTTTGAAGTTTAAATAATATTCTGGAATTTCCTGATTTAATTTAAATCCAGAAAATCAATTACTGCGTCAGCCTGACGTCAGTGTGACGTCAGTGGTCAACTGAACAGTGGGTCCCGCATGTCAGGGTGATTATTTTAATTAAAATTTAATTAAAACTAATCCTGTTTAATTAACAGGGCTGGGCCCCACCTGTCATTGACTCAGGGGAGTCAACCAGGGCCCACCCGTGGTCAAAGTCAAAGTTGGCTGCCGGCGTTTAGCCGTCGGCGAGCCCGACGCGGCGGCGGGAGTGGTTTTGGCCATTTCGGCCACCAAATGGACCGCGGAGACCACCGGAGTGGAGCTGAGGACAAGCCGCAGCTCTTGGTGGAGTCCGTTGGGGTCGGGGTGGCCGGAGTTGGCGCCGGCGACGACTTTGGCGGCCACCGGGGTTCGGCCGAAGGTGAACTTGGCGCTAGAGGGGTCGGTGAGGCTCGGGGAGTGGCTAGCTAGGTGCTGTGGGACTCGGTGAGTAAGATGGACACCATCTTGTGGCCGGAGTGTGGCCGGAAGTACGTCGGCGACGAGGTCCGTGACGGCGCGTGCGGGTGAGCTTGGTGCGCTCGCTGTGGTGCTCGAGAGAGAGAAAGAGAGGAAGGGGAAGTTAGCCCAGCTCACTGTGGTCTTGATGGAGAGGACGGCGTGGTCGGGGACGAGCTGCTGCGGCGGCGACGGCGAAGGGGATCTCCGGCGATGGCGGTTCGGGCGAGGTTGGTGCGGCGGCTTCAAGGCACGCGAGCGCTCGGGGCTCGGCTAGCTCGAAGGAGTAGAGGGCGGTGGAGCTTCTGGACAGGGTGGCGCGGCGTGGAGACGACGGGGAGCACGGCTACGACGGTGGTGCGGCGACGGTGGCGTCGGCCATGGCGTGGGAGCGCGAGGGAGAGGAGCTGGGGGCGAATGGAGGTGTCCAGGAGGGTCGGGGCGCGACGTGGAGCTCGTCCAGGCCATCAGGGCGGCGAGAGGGGGAGGCCGGGCGGCGTGCAGCTGCGTGGCGAGCTGCGGTGCCGCCGCCGAGCACCTTGGCTGCCTGCCTGGCGAGCCAAGCAGCTCGCTGGAGCGGTGGCCGGGCTGGGCCGGCCAGGTGGGCTGGCTGGTGGGCCTGTGGTGGCGCCAGGTAAGTTTTCCCCCTTTTCTTTTTCTGTTCTGTTTTTATTTAATATATCTGCAACTTTGTTGAATTTAATAAAATACCTAGGCAACTTCAAAAATCACCAAACTATTCCTGGCCCATAGTTGGATTATTTCCAACATGAAACATTTTAGTTTGGAGATATTTGAGCATTTAAATATTTTATAATATTTTAAATGCCCAGATTCAAATATTTATGATTTAATTCAAAACCCTAGAATGGCCTAGGAAAATGTGCACCACTTTTGGCAGAGGTTCTGAACCAAGACAAAAAATGATGGGCATTTTAGAAGGGCATATCAGGTTCATTGAAAATTATTTTAGTAACCCTAGTTGGTTTCAGAGGGGACTGGGGGTTCTGTCATCCCCATTTCAAGTTTCTGATGAAAGAGTAAACATGATGCAACACTCTAATGCATGACTAGCTAGGGTGTGACAACTCACCCCCACTCAAAAGAATCTCGTCCCGAGATTTGGGTTCCTCCAGGAAGAAGGCGGGATATTCAAGTCGAAGACGATCCTCCCTTTCCCAAGTTGCTTCATCCTCAGAATGGTGCGACCATTGTACTTTGAGAAACTTGATATTATGACGTCGAGTGGTACGCTCGGCCTGATCAAGGATACGAATGGGGTACTCTCTATATGTAAGATTATCTTGGAGATCAAGCGTCTCGTGGTCCACTCCACGGATAGGATCCGAGAAGCAACGCCTGAGTTGAGAAACATGGAAGACATCGTGGACCCTGGAGAGGTACGGAGGTAGTTCCAACTGGTAGGCAACTTCTCCGCGTTTGGCGAGAATGCGAAAAGGTCCAATGTAACGAGGAGCCAATTTGCCTTTGATACCGAAACGATGGGTTCCCTTCAGAGGGGTAACCCGAAGATAAGCCTTCTCGTCAACCTCGAAAGTCATAGCCTTATGTTTTCGGTCATATTGACTCTTTTGACGAGATTGGGCTGTTTTCAACTTTTCACGAACGATACGAACTTGTTCTTCTGCTTCCTGAATCATATCCGGGCCAAAGAATTGTCTTTCCCCGGTCTCTGACCAGTTAAGGGGTGTTCGACATCGTCGTCCATAGAGAACTTCAAAAGGGGCTTTACCCAAGCTAGATTGATAGCTGTTGTTGTAGGCGAATTCGGCAAATGGAAGGCACTTCTCCCAGTCCATTCCGAAAGAGATAACAGAGGCTCGAAGCATGTCTTCTAGAATTTGGTTGACGCGTTCCACTTGACCACTTGACTGAGGGTGGAAAGCGGTGCTAAAGGAGAGACGGGTTCCCATAGCATTTTGGAAACTTTCCCAAAATCGGGAGGTGAAAAGACTTCCTCGATCCGAGTTAATTTCCAAAGGAACACCATGGAGAGACACTATTCGGGAGATGTACAAGTCTGCCAGCTGACTAGCGGTTATACTCTCACGAACGGGTAAGAAATGGGCTACTTTGGAAAGACGATCGACCACGACGAAAATAGCATTATTCCCTCTCTTGGTCCTGGGAAAACCGGTAATGAAATCCATACCAATTTTATCCCATTTCCATTCAGGAATAGCTAAAGGTTGAAGGGTGCCAGCAGGCCGTTGGTGCTCTGCTTTAACACGACGACAGACGTCGCAATTAGCAATATACTGAGCAATTTCTCTCTTCATCCTAGTCCACCAGAACCTCTGGCGTAGGTCCTGATACATTTTAGAGCTACCGGGATGAATGGTGAGAGGAGATTCATGAGCTTCCTTAAGGATTAATCGCCTTAGGTTGCGCACTTTGGGAACCACTAGTCGATTCCCGAAGTATACGACTCCTTGATCATTAATGGAGAAACAATTCGCAATTCCTTTCTGAATGTTCCTCTTGATGCGGGAGATTCCCGGATCTACCTTCTGTGCTTTGATAATTTGATCCGTAAGGGTAGGTTTTGCCACCAAGGTGGAAAGAAAACCTTGAGGTACAATGTGAAGGTTAAGCTTCCGAAATTCCTCATGGAGAAGCGGTTGACTTAGTTGTAACATCAAGTTGTTACAATAAGATTTACGACTTAGCGCATCAGCCATGACGTTGGCTTTCCCTGGGGTGTAGGTTATTCCTAAGTCGAAGTCTGTGATCAATTCAACCCAACGTCTCTGCCTGAGATTCAAATCCGGTTGGGTGAAAATGTACTTCAGACTTTGGTGATCAGTGAATATTTCGCATCGATTACCGAGGAGGTAATGTCGCCAGGTCTTAAGTGCATAGACTACGGCTACAAGCTCTAGATCATGAGTAGGATAATTCTCCTCATGTGGGTGCAATTGCCGTGAAGCGTAAGCAATTATGTGTCGATCTTGCATAAGAATGCAACCTAGTCCTTGTCGCGAGGCGTCGCAGTAGATAACAAAGTCCTTGGAGAAGTCTGGGGGTACCAGTACGGGAGCAGAGGTCAGGCGTCTTTTCAGTTCCTGAAAGCTGTGCTCACATTGTGGAGTCCATTCGAACTTCTTATCTTTCTTGAGGAGTTCGGTTAGAGGTTTAGCAACCTTGGAGAAGTTCTCGACAAAGCGACGACAATAACTCGCTAAGCCCAGAAAACTCCGAACTTGCTTGACTGATTCAGGTGGAGTCCAATTAAGGACGGCTTGAACTCGCTCAGGGTTAACAGCAATACCTTTACCAGATATTACATGACCCAGATAGGTCACTTCTGACAACCAGAATTCACATTTCGAAAACTTGGCATAAAGGCGATGCTCTCGAAGTTTCTTCAACACTAGCCTTAAATGTTCGGCATGTTCTTCCTCGTTCTTGGAGTAGATGAGTATGTCATCGAGATAAACTACGACGAATTTATCCAAATACTCCATGAAGATTGAGTTCATTAACCGAGAAAAGGTGGCTGGAGCGTTGGTTAAACCAAAAGACATGACGGTGTACTCGTATTGGCCATAACGAGTAACAAAGGCCGTTTTAGGAATGTCCCCGTTTCTGATTTTGATTTGATGGTAGCCCAACCTCAAATCCATCTTGGAGAAGACTGAGGATCCAGCGAGCTGATCATACAGATCGTTGATCCTGGGAAGTGGATATTTGTTCTTGATTGTGACCAAATTGACAGGTCGGTAATCTACAACCATCCGGTCCGTACCATCCTTCTTCTTGACGAATAGGACGGGGCAAGCCCACGGGGATGAACTAGGGCGGATGAAACCCTTTTTCAAGGACTCATCGAGTTGTTTCTTAAGCTCGGCTAGTTCTAGGGGTGCCATCTTATAAGGTCTTCTAGCAATCGGAACGGTTCCGGGGATGAGGTCGATTACGAACTCAACATCCCTGTCAGGTGGAACACCTGGCAATTCCTCTGGAAAGACATCCGGGAAGTCACGGACTACCGGCACATCCTCAAGGTCTGGCAAAGGGCTGGCATTAAGAGAATATAATTGTCGCTTGGCTATTCGGGTCAAGACATTGACTATCTTCCCCGAAGGATGGGTGAGTTGAACAGTCCTAGAGAAGCAATCAATTTTGGCTTGATGAGCTGACATCCAGTCCATACCCAAAATGATATTAATATCTGAAGATTTAAGGGCTATCAAAGATGCGAGAAAAACAAGTCTATCGACTTGGATTTCATTTCCATGGCTTACTCTAGAAGTTTGCCATTTGGATCCCGGAGTTTGAATTACCATAGAGGTTGGCATATCACCGAATGCGACGTTATGCAAGCGAGCATAGTTTTCAGATATAAAAGAATGAGAGGCTCCTGTATCGAAAAGAACAGATGCCGGGTGGCAATTAACAAGAAGCGTACCGAGAACGACGTTGGGATCCTCTTGAGCTTCTTCGGCAGAGATACAGTTGACATGGCCACGTGAAGCGGTGACCGGCTTGGCGTGGAACACTTTCCCTGTCGGCTTGCCACGGCCAACAGCTTTAGTAGGTTGATTGGGGTTGGTCTGGGGACACTCACGCATATAGTGACCAGATTCCCCACACTTGAAACAAGTCACGGAACTGGTACGTGGAGGAGCATTATTGGTTGGACCCCCATAGGGCTTGGCTGGAGCAGACTGTTGAACGGGGCGAGGCGCCTGGAAAGATGGCCTCGGTGTGAATCTGGGTGGCAGGGCGGTGTTGGGTACCCACACGCGGCGCTTCTGAGGACCAGCACCGGATGAGGAACCCATGTCACGTCCATGCTTGCGTGTTGCGTCATAGTCAGTCTGACCAGTTTCAGCACTGATGGCTTTGTTGACAAGTTTCGAAAAAGATGTACACTCATGCAGACGGAGGTCGCGGCGAAGCTCAGGACTAAGGCCCTTACGGAACCTTGCTTGCTTCTTGGCGTCAGTAGAAACTTCCTCAGTTGCATATCGTGTGAGGTTACCAAACTCCCTGCTGTAAGCATTCACAGAAAGTCGGCCTTGGGTGAAACTGCAAAATTCTTCACGTTTACGGTCCATGAGACCCTCCGGAATGTGATGTTCACGGAAAGCCTCGCTGAATTCAGCCCAAGTAGTGACATGGCCCGCTGGGCGCATAGCTCCATAATTCTCCCACCATAGACTGGCGGGGCCTTCAAGATGATATGCAGCAAAGGTGACCTTGTCAGCCTCCGCTACCAGCGCGGAACGCAGTTTGTGGGAGATACTGCGAAGCCAGTCATCAGCGTCAAGAGGCTCGACGGAGTGGTGGAACGTGGGTGGATGCAATTTGATAAAATCACTGAGTGACACCACGTTAGCCCTCTGATGGTGTGTTGTATTCTGTTCAATACGCTCCAACAAACGGTTGGTCTCCCGCTTGTTTCTCTCAGCTTCCATCATAACCTCGGCTAGTGAAGGAGGATGAGGCAGATTTTCATTCCTGGCTTCACTGCCTTCGGCCTGCTCTTGGGAAGCAGGGTTAGCGCGCGTGTTGACCATCCTAGGTAAACAAGACAATGATTTAGTCAGAATGATAAGATTCCGACATAGCATACATAATGTGAGGAATAACTCGGAATGCAAGATGATCATCCGTATGACATGGTAGATACAGAAACTGCATCTTTATTCCATCATCATACACACCATACAGGGTTTAGTACAAGACCAAACAAAGTACTATTACGGTGAAAAAGGATTACATCTCATCGGAGGCATTCCAAGCTCTTATACATTATTTTTCTACACCTCCGGAAGGAGTACAAACTAGGTCATATCCCACGAGTCACGCAGGACGATAGACGACACAGCTAGTGCGAACTAGTGATACTACCACTAACTCAGACCGATCCATAGTAGTCCTCGTAGAAGTCACCTCCATAGCCTGGAAGTTCAACATGATCATCCGGAAACAGACGGTCTCGCGGAGCTTGTGGACCATAGGGGCTAGGATGAGGCCTTGGACCAACAGACGGTGGCCTGCGGGGACCGCGAGGTGGGGTGATGCCTCCTACATCACGCCAAACCATCACGTCCGGCAGAGCAGATCTCACAGGATAGAGATCGCGCATATCCGAATATCCAGCTTGCACCGCCGGTGCGAACCGAGTCAACGTGGCCCAGTGGTCAGCACGGGTATTGAAGAGCTCTAACCTTAAGGCCCAATTTTCACGGTCCTTATCCTCGAGCATCTCAGCAGTGGTGCGAGTCCGTGAATCCTCCTGAGTGGGGTCAGCATAGATAGCCTGGAGATACCCTTGTGCTCCCGGAAGTGATCCTGGCATATACCGGAAATCAGAGTCCCGAAATAAACCAGATCTGACTCGCATAATGGTCATCATAGAGTAGGCGGCGTCCTGCACAGCCATCTCAATAGTAACCCCGAGCCCATAGGAGCAGTGAAGAGGCTCGGTGGATCCAGGATAAGATGGAAATATCCTGACAGTGCAGAGATACTGGCTTTGATTAAAGTCTCGGAATTGCTCTTCGACCGTGTACTCAGGATACCAGCGGTATCCAGCCTCAGTCATCACCCTGACCAACTTAGCAGTATGGCCGGGTACATCTAGGCATCGAGTCAGGCGAACCACTTGATTGAGGTCGCGAGTGGCCATCTGAAAGCATAATCATAATGCAAAGGCATTAGAATTTCTAGCAAAATTTTGGCAGCATAACAGCTGTAAATGCTCAAGAAGGATTTTGAGACATTTGACAAAGGATTTCGTACACACCCAACATCATCACATCAAAGTTCTGAAACCATTTTAACAACATAATGTGGTAGTAGATCTGAACTAGGCTTGTATCCATCAAACCTATAAGGTACTACTGATTAGTAACACGTGATCCTGATAGAGAGAACAGATCCTAATTCCTTAGTCCCCGGTGGAAGAATAGAATGACTCAGATCAGAATGTCATAAGATAAAGGAGTAAAAAGAGCCTTACGTTCCATCCCACAAACAATTCCCCTACATATAACTAAAGAATTTCTAGACTCAACATCGACCAGTTTGGCTTGGAGAACCTACAGGCAGTCCGGCTCTGATGCCAACGCTGTCAGGACCCCGACTCGATGTCACATCGATCTAGCCGGTAACACCTCATATCACTTTGCGGCCTCACGCACGGTATCCCCACGGGTGTCGTCTTACCTTTGCCCGGGACCGTTTGCGCCTTTTGGCTCACGTATATGATAGTGTCGCTAGCATCCATATGATAAGGAGCCCGGGCTGACATGACTAGTCGTAAACCCAAAGTGGCACAGACTTACAGGGACAGGCATCCATGACCCAGCTTCGAACGTGTCGGTCATCAGCAAGTGGGTCCAGGCTGTAGCACTGGGCTAGCAGGACTCCGGTAAACCGGGCTGTAGCGGGCTAACAGGACTCCGGTACTCAAAGCGTGACATTTCCCCGAAGGGACAGACACAGGAACGAAGAAGGACACATGCCGGCCAGCCTAAGTGTTCCAGAGCAGTAGCAAGCTACCATGGCTCAGCGGTAACACTAGGAGACATTTCCCGGTAAGAGAGGCTACTAAAGATAAACAACTAGATAGTCAGATCCCACACATACCAAGCATTTCAATCATACACACAATATGCTCGATATGTGCAAATACAACGAAGCATCACAACATGACTCTACGACACAAGTACTTTATTTAAGGCTCAGGGAGCCATACATATCATACACAAAGGTACGGGTCTCACGACCCAACATACAAGTCATACAGTCATACAAACCAGCAGCGGAAGTAACTTGCCTGAGTACAGACAACTAGTAAAATAAAAGAGGCTTGGAAAGCCTAACTATACTACGTGGTCCTCCACAAGCTCAGGGTCACCACCTGGGTCTTTAGCCTACTCGTTGATGTCAACGTCTACATAGAACCCATCAGAAGGGGTTGCAGCGTCTTCTGTAAAAATGTAGATTATAGCAACATGAGTACAAAGGTACTCAGCAAGACTTACATCAGATCCTACATACATGCATAGTATCAAGAAGGGTTGGTGGAGTTATTGCAGCAAGCCAGCTTTGACTCTTGGCTAGACTATCCTACGATACTCCAACTGAAATGGTTTTGCGCACACGAGTCCACTACTCACCACTTCAATACACTACCGAGGATCCACCTCCGTCTTCCTACGGAAGAGCCATCCTCGGCACTCACACTTATCTTGAGGCTTTTAGTAGTTTCCATTTACTTGTCTATGAACTGTATAGGCAACCAAGTAGTCCTTTACCGCGGACGCGGCTATTCGAATAGATCATGTTAACCCTGCAGGGGTGTACTTCTTCATACACGCTCTCACCACTTACCGTCGTTTACACGACATGTACTCGGCAACCTTCAAGCGGAAGCCCAACGTGGGTGTCGGCCACGACCTACCTAATCACCTAAGCCTCCGGTCCAGGTTTATCGCCTATTCAGGTTCCATCCGCAGGGAGTCCGGCCGAGGTTTCCCATACGGCCCCGAACGATGTGAACAGGGTTCCCGAGATACCTAACGGGTATTCGGTACACCGTGCCACGTACCTACCACATCACAGCCCACCCCTACGGTCAGCGCTGTCCACGGCCTCCAGTAGGCTACAAACACCAGAAACTACTTGCAACTCCTGGACGGAGAACTAGGGTGAATAAGAAGCCGAGAGGGTCCATTGGTTTCGGGCCCAATGCATGGTAGTAGCTGATTCTTAAATCACACATACAGATCTCAGTGCTTAAGGTCGGCCTCAATGAAACAACCCACCATGTACTCCTACATGGCCTCTCATCGATACCTTTACCAAATCGTGTTCACCACACCACTCTCATTATCGACATTAACATTTCACTCTAGCCCATCACCCAGATGAACCAGACCTGACACGACTCTAAGCATAGCAGGCATAGCAAGGTAGGAACAACACATACACATGGCTCAATCAACTCCTACACATGCTAGTGGGTTTCATCTAGTTACTGTGGCAATGACAGGTCATGCAGAGGAAATGGGTTCAACTACCGTAGCACACAGCAGTTTGAATCGCGTTGTCTTAATGCAGTAAAAGAGAGCAGGAGCGAGAACATGGGATTGTATCGATATGATCAAATGGTTGGTTGCTTGCCTGATGGTTCGTTGCACTGATACGGTTCTTCGTTAGGGTAGTCACGGTACTCCTCGGGGACAGATCCTGCCGCAAAGAACACCGATATACAACCATCACCAAACAATGTGCAACAATATGATGCATGCATGAAACATGGCAATATGAGTGTGTTGGGCTAATGCAACTAGAACCAGAAGGGTTTGAACAAATTTGAATCAAAGATTCAAATTTCAAACTCAAACATGGCCTTTTAAAGTGCTTTTCCTTGTTCTGATTAAAACATCAATTTAACTTGTTTGATCATGCATGAAGATAGTACAGATGGATAGATTGGATTTTTCTGATCATTTTTCATATATAATTTGTCCAATTTGGAGTTACAGAATAAAAGTTATGAATTTTTGAAGTTTAAATAATATTCTGGAATTTCCTGATTTAATTTAAATCCAGAAAATCAATTACTGCGTCAGCCTGACGTCAGTGTGACGTCAGTGGTCAACTGAACAGTGGGTCCCGCATGTCAGGGTGATTATTTTAATTAAAATTTAATTAAAACTAATCCTGTTTAATTAACAGGGTTGGGCCCCACCTGTCATTGACTCAGGGGAGTCAACCAGGGCCCACCCGTGGTCAAAGTCAAAGTTGGCTGCCGGCGTTTAGCCGCCGGCGAGCCCGACGCGGCGGCGGGAGTGGTTTTGGCCATTTCGGCCACCAAATGGACCGCGGAGACCACCGGAGTGGAGCTGAGGACAAGCCGCAGCTCTTGGTGGAGTCCGTTGGGGTCGGGGTGGCCGGAGTTGGCGCCGGCGACGACTTTGGCGGCCACCGGGGTTCGGTCGAAGGTGAACTTGGCGCTAGAGGGGTCGGTGAGGCTCGGGGAGTGGCTAGCTAGGTGCTGTGGGACTCGGTGAGTAAGATGGACACCATCTTGTGGCCGGAGTGTGGCCGGAAGTACGTCGGCGACGAGGTCCGCGACGGCGTGTGCGGGTGAGCTTGGTGCGCTCGCTGTGGTGCTCGAGAGAGAGAAAGAGAGGAAGGGGAAGTTAGCCCAGCTCACTGTGGTCTTGATGGAGAGGACGGCGTGGTCGGGGACGAGCTGCTGCGGCGGCGACGGCGAAGGGGATCTCCGGCGATGGCGGTTCGGGCGAGGTTGGTGCGGCGGCTTCGAGGCACGCGAGCGCTCGGGGCTCGGCTAGCTCGAAGGAGTAGAGGGCGGTGGAGCTTCTGGACAGGGTGGCGCGGCGTGGAGACGACGGGGAGCACGGCTACGACGGTGGTGCGGCGACGGTGGCGTCGGCCATGGCGTGGGAGCGCGAGGGAGAGGAGCTGGGGGCGAATGGAGGTGTCCAGGAGGGTCGGGGCGCGACGTGGAGCTCGTCCAGGCCATCAGGGCGGCGAGAGGGGGAGGCCGGGCGGCGTGCAGCTGCGGGGCGAGCTGCGGTGCCGCCGCCGAGCACCTTGGCTGCCTGCCTGGCGAGCCAAGCAGCTCGCTGGAGCGGTGGCCGGGCTGGGCCGGCCAGGTGGGCTGGCTGGTGGGCCTGTGGTGGCGCCAGGTAAGTTTTCCCCCTTTTCTTTTTCTGTTCTGTTTTTATTTAATATATCTGCAACTTTGTTGAATTTAATAAAATACCTAGGCAACTTCAAAAATCACCAAACTATTCCTGGCCCATAGTTGGATTATTTCCAACATGAAACATTTTAGTTTGGAGATATTTGAGCATTTAAATATTTTATAATATTTTAAATGCCCAAATTCAAATATTTATGATTTAATTCAAAACCCTAGAATGGCCTAGGAAAATGTGCACCACTTTTGGCAGAGGTTCTGAACCAAGACAAAAAATGATGGGCATTTTAGAAGGGCATATCAGGTTCATTGAAAATTATTTTAGTAACCCTAGTTGGTTTCAGAGGGGACTGGGGTTCTGTCATCCCCATTTCAAGTTTCTGATGAAAGAGTAAACATGATGCAACACTCTAATGCATGACTAGCTAGGGTGTGACATAATCTCCTGGATGACGCGGTCATTGACAGAATCCTTCAGTCACTTCCACCGAGCTACAAGAGCTTTGTGATGAACTTCCATATGCAGGGGATGGAAAATACCATTCCCGAAGTATTTGCAATGCTAAAATCAGCAGAGGTAGAAGTCAAAAAGGAACATCAAGTGTTGATGATGAATAAAACCACTAAGTTCAAGAAAGGCAAGGGTAAGAAAAAACTTCAAGAAGGACGACAAGGGAGTTGCCGCGACCGGCAAGCAAGCTGCCGGGAAGAAGCCAAAGAATGGACCCAAGCCCGAGACTGAGTGCTTTTATTGCAAGGAGAGTGGTCACTGGAAGCGGAACTGCCCCAAATACTTAGCGGACAAGAAGGCCGGCAAAACGAAAGGTATATGTGATATACATGTAATTGATGTGTACCTTACCAGTACTCGTAGTAGCTCCTGGGTATTTGATACCGGTGCAGTTGCTCACATTTGTAACTCAAAGCAGGATCTGCGGAATAAGCGGAGACTGGCAAAGGACGAGGTGACGATGCGCGTCGGGAATGGTTCCAAGGTCGATGTGATCGCCGTCGGCACGCTACCTCTACATTTACCTACGGGATTAGTTTTGAACCTCAATAATTGTTATTTAGTGCCAAGTTTGAGCATGAACATTGTATCAGGATCTCGTTTAATACGAGATGGCTACTCATTTAAATCCGAGAATAATGGTTGTTCTATTTACATGAGAGATATGTTTTATGGTCATGCTCCGATGGTGAATGGTTTATTCTTAATGAATCTCGAGCGTAATGCTACACATATTCATAGTGTGAGTACCAAAAGATGTAAGGTTGATAATGACAGTCCCACATACTTGTGGCACTGCCGCCTTGGTCACATAGGTGTCAAACGCATGAAGAAGCTCCATGCAGATGGACTTTTAGAGTCTCTTGATTACGAATCATTTGACACATGCGAACCATGCCTCATGGGTAAAATGACCAAGACTCCGTTCTCAAGAACAATGGAGCGAGCAACCAACTTATTAGAAATCATACATACTGATGTGTGCGGTCCAATGAGTGTTGAGGCTCGTGGTGGTTATCGTTATGTTCTCACCCTCACTGATGACTTGAGTAGATATGGGTATGTCTACTTAATGAAACACAAGTCTGAAACCTTTGAAAAGTTCAAGGAATTTCAGAGTGAGGTTGAGAATCAACGTGACAGAAAAATCAAGTTTTTGCGATCAGATCGTGGAGGAGAATACTTGAGTCACGAATTTGGCACACACTTAAGAAAATGTGGAATAGTTTCACAACTCACGCTGCCTGGAACACCTCAGCGTAATGGTGTGTCCGAACGTCGTAATCGCACTCTATTAGATATGGTGCGATCTATGATGTCTCTTACCGATTTACCACTATCTTTTTGGGGCTATGCTTTAGAGACTACACAATTCACTTTAAATAGGGCCCCGTTAAAATCCGTTGAGACGACATCGTATGAGTTATGGTTTGGGAAGAAACCTAAGATGTCGTTTCTAAAAGTTTGGGGATGCAATGCTTATGTCAAGAAACTTCAACCTGAAAAGCTCGAACCCAAGTCGGAAAAATGCGTCTTCATAGGATACCCTAAATAAACTATTGGGTATACCTTCTACCTCAGATCCGAAGGCAAGATCTTTGTTGCCAAGAATGGATCCTTTCTAGAGAAAGAGTTTCTCTTGAAAGAAGTAAGTGGGAGGAAAGTAGAACTTGATGAAGTATTACCTCTTGAACCGGAAAATGGCGCAACTCAAGAAAATGTTCCTGAGGTGCCTGCACCGACTAGAGAGGAAGTTAATGATGATGATCATGAAACTTCAGATCAAGTTGCTACTAAACTTCGTAGGTCCACAAGGACACGTTCCGCACCAGAGTGGTACGGCAACCCTGTCTTGGAAATCATGTTGTTAGACAACGGTGAACCTTCGAACTATGAAGAAGCGATGGCGGGCCCGGATTCCGACAAATGGCTGGAAGCCATGAAATCCGAGATAGGATCCATGTATGAAAACGAAGTATGGACTTTGACTGACTTGCCTGTTGAGCGGCGAGCCATAGAAAATAAATGGATCTTTAAGAAGAAGACAGACGCGGATGGTAATATGACCATCTATAAAGCTCGACTTGTCGCTAAGGGTTATCAACAAGTTCAAGGGGTTGACTACGATGAGACTTTCTCACCGGTAGCGAAGCTGAAATCCGTCCGAATCATGTTAGCAATTGCCGCATTCTATGATTATGAGATATGGCAAATGGACGTCAAAACGGCATTCCTTAATGGTTTCCTTAAGGAAGAATTGTATATGATGCAGCCGGAAGGTTTTGTCGATCCTAAGAATGCTGACAAGGTGTGCAAGCTCCAACGCTTGATTTATGGGCTGGTGCAAGCATCTCGGAGTTGGAACATTCTCTTTGATGAGATGATCAAAGCGTTTGGGTTTATGCAGACTTATGGAGAAGCCTGCGTTTACAAGAAAGTGAGTGGGAGCTCTGTAGCATTTCTCATATTATATGTAGATGCATACTTTTGATGGGAAATGATATAGAGCTTTTGGACAGCATTAAGGCCTACTTGAATAAGAGTTTTTCAATGAAGGACATTGGAGAAGCTGCTTATATATTAGGCATCAAGATCTATAGAGATAGATCAAGACGCCTCATAGGTCTTTCACAAAGCACATACCTTGATAAGATATTGAAGAAGTTCAATATGGATCAGTCTAAGAAGGGGTTCTTGCCTATGTTGCAAGGTGTGAAATTGAGCTCAGCTCAATGTCCGACCACGGCAGAAGATATAGAAGAGATGAGTGTCATCCCCTATGCCTCAGCCATAGGTTCTATTATGTATGCCATGCTGTGTACTAGACCTGATGTAAACCTTGCCGTAAGTTTGGTAGGTAGGTACCAAAGTAATCCCGGCAAGGAACACTGGACACCGGTCAAGAATATCCTGAAGTACCTGAAAAGGACTAAAGAAATGTTTCTCGTTTATGGAGGTGACGAAGAGCTCGTTGTAAAGGGTTACATCGACGCTAGCTTCGACACGGATCTGGATGACTCTAAGTCACAAACCGGATACATGTATATTTTGAATGGTGGGGCAGTAAGCTGGTGCAGTTGCAAGTAGAGCGTCGTGGCGGGATCTACATGTGAAGCGGAGTACATGGCAGCCTTGGAGGCAGCGCATGAAGCGATTTGGGTGAAGGAGTTCATCACCGACCTAGGAGTCATACCCAATGTGTCGGGGCCGATCAAACTCTTCTGTGACAACACTGGAGCTATTGCACTTGCCAAGGAGCCCAGGTTTCACAAGAAGACCAGGCACATCAACCGTCGCTTCAACTCCATTCATGAAAATGTTCAAGGTGGAGACATAGATATTTGTAAAGTACATACGGACCTGAATGTAGCAGATCCGTTAACTAAACCTCTCCCTAGAGCAAAACATGATCAACACCAGAATTCCATGGGTGTTCGATTCATCACAATGTAACTAGATTATTGACTCTAGTGCAAGTGGGAGACTGTTGGAAATATGCCCTAGAGGCAATAATAAAAGGATTATTATTATATTTCCTTGTTCGTGATAATTGTCTTTTATTCATGCTATAATTGTGTTATCCGGAAATCGTAATACATGTGTGAATACATAGACACCAACATGTCCCTAGTAAGCCTCTAGTTGACTAGCTCGTTGATCAACAGATAGTCATGGTTTCCTGACTATGGACATTGGATGTCATTGATAACGAGATCACATCATTAGGAGAATGATGTGATGGACAAGACCCAATCCTAAACATAGCACAAGATCATATAGTTCATTTGCTAGAGTTTTTCCAATGTCAAGTATCTTTTCCTTAGACCATGAGATTGTGTAACTCCCGGATGCCGTAGGAGTGCTTTGGGTGTACCAAACGTCACAACGTAACTGGGTGACTATAAAGGTATACTACTGGTATCTCCGAAAGTGTCTGTTGGGTTGACACGGATCAAGACTGGTATTTGTCACTCCGTATGACGGAGAGGTATCTCTGGGCCCACTCGGTAATGCATCATCACAATGAGCTCAAAGTGACCAAGTGTCTGGTCACGGGATCATGCATTACGGTACGAGTAAAGTGACTTGCCGGTAACGAGATTGAACGAGGTATTGGGATACCGACGATCGAATCTCGGGCAAGTAATGTACAGATTGACAAAGGGAATTGTATACGGGGTTGCTTGAATCCTCGACATCGTGGTTCATCCGATGACATCATCGAGGAGCATGTGGGAGACAACATGGGTATCCAGATCCCACTGTTGGTTATTGACCGGAGAGCCATCTCGGTCATGTCTACATGTCTCCCGAACCCGTAGGGTCTACACACTTAAGGTTCGGTGACGCTAGGGTTGTAGAGATATAATATGCAGTAACCCGAAAGTTGTTTGGAGTCCCGGATGAGATCCCGTACGTCACGAGGAGTTCCGGAATGGTCCGGAGGTGAAGAATTATATATAGGAAGTGCAGTTTCGGCCATCGGGAGAGTTTCGGGGGTCACCGGTATTGTACCGGGACCACCAGAAGGGTCCCGGGGGTCCACCGGGTGGGGCCACCCATCCCGGAGGGCCCCATGGGCCAAAGTGGGGAGGGGAACCAGCCCATAGTGGGCTGGTGCGCCCCCCTTGGCCCACCCCATGTGCCTAGGGTTGGGAACCCTAGGGTGGGGGGGGCGCCCCACCTGGCTTGGGGGGCACTCCACCCCTTGGCCGCTGCCCCCCCCCCTAGGAGATCCCATCTCCTAGGGCCGGCGCACCCCTAGGGGGCTTATATAAAGGGGGGAGGGAGGGGCAGCCGCACCCTTGAGTCTTGGCGCCTCCCTCTCCCCTGCTACACCTCTCCCTCTCGCAGTAGAACGGCGAAGCCCTGCTGCGGTGACCCCTACATCCACCACCACGCCGTCGTGCTGCTGGATCTTCATCAACCTCTCCTCCCCCCTTGCTGGATCAAGAAGGAGGAGACGTCATGCTGACCGTACGTGTGTTGAACACGGAGGTGCCGTCCGTTGGGCGCTAGGATCTCCGGTGATTTGGATCACATCGAGTACGACTTCCTCATCCCCGTTCTTTGAATGCTTCCACGCGTGATCTATAAAGGTATGTAGATGCAATCTGATCACTCGTTGCTAGATGAACTCATAGATGGATCTTGGTGAAACCGTAGGAAAATTTTTGTTTTTCTGCAACGTTCCCCAGCAGAAGTATCCCATCAAAGGTCTAAAAAGTGTCATGCTAGATATAGATGCTCTTAAAAAATTCCTTATGATTGGTCCCTTCTGAAATATTAGAGGCCTAAATGGCTCATCTAAGAACACCAGAGTGCAAGAGCTCATAAAAGCTTGTTGCCCTGATTTTATTTGTTTATCTGAGACCAAAAAGCCAATTTCACTATTCCACAACTAGAGGCTATTGATACTAGAAATGGATTTATGTGGAATTGGCTGCCTGCTTGTAACGCCCCGAGACCGACGCTCCAGAAGACTTCCAGCTATTCCGAGTTTCGTCGTGTGATTTGTTTTATCTGTTGCATTCATCCTTGCATCATGTGCATTGCATCATGTCATCATGCCATCATATCATTAATTTTTAAAACCTCAACTAAATAAATTGTATGGATTTTTCGATCCATTTAAATCGAGGGACTCACATGGTGACTTCTCTTTATAACATATCCTCCAATATTAGGGAGCTATATTAAATATTCCATTTATTTGGAATTAACCATAACACACTTGCAAAATATCCAATGCCTTTGTTGTCTTAATTCTTGATCTCCAACTTTGCCATTTATTATTTCATCATTTTCCGGAGCTCCACCAAAAATCCAAACATTTTTGGACCTTCCTTTCATCAAGTCCTAGTTCAAACCCATTTGAATTTCAAATGAGTTTGAATTTAAATCTTTCAATCATGGCCTTTCTATTTTTCTCGGAACAAACTCATTTTTGCGAGTCCGGAAAAATTAACCGCATGCCCAAATTCTTCCTCTAACCTCTCTTCTCTCCTATCCTTTCTTCTAGTTCTTTGTTAATGTAAAGAGTTTATGAGGGAGAGAGAGAGAGCCCAGCAGCCTGCAACCCTAAGCCGACCCAAGGCCCAGCCGGTGCCCCTCTAACCCTAGCAAACCCTTCTCTCGATCCCATCTCCCTCCCGCAGCGCCTCCATCTCCCTCCTCTGCGCCCCATCTCTCCTCTCTCGATCCCCCACTCTCCCTCGTCTCCTCCCTCGCGCCGTCACCATACACCGCATAGAGCCAGGGAGAGGAGCTCCCTGCGCCCGATCCCCTCGTTTCCCTCTCCTCGATCCCGAGCCCGAGCGCGCAGCCCTCGACCTTCCCCTCGCTCCCGCGCTCCGCCCTCACCGGAGAAGATAACCAGGACGGAGCCCCATCGGCCTCCTCTGCGCCCCACCTCTCCATCTCCCCCTCGCCCGCGACCCGAGCTATGCGCTCATGGCTGCGCCATGGCCGCCTACCTCCGCTGCCGTCGCGCCCTTCGGTCCCTGTGCCTCGCGACTGCGCCAAGTCCGCCCCGTCTCCTCGCGCCGGCCCTGCCGCCAAGCCCTGCCGCCGGAGCTCGCCTTCGTCCTGACTCCGGCAGGATCAGGGCCCTGCTTGTCGCGCCCCGCCGGAGGGCCACCCTGCGCGCGACCTCGCCGGGCCTTCTCTGCTGCCCTTCGCCGCGCCAAGTTCCCTGCCGCCAGGGACGCGAGCTTCTCTGCCTCCCCCGGCGTTCGTTCACGCTCTAGCGCCGCCGCCATCGTCGGAGATGGGCTCCCGCCGCCCAGGTCCGCGTCTCGTCCTCGTCCTCGCCCAATCCCCGTCGCCGATGCACCTGGACATCGCATCCTTGCTCGTGGCATGCCAAGACCGCCCCGTGGAGTTTGCGAGTTACCACTACGAAGGCCTCTGGGTTCGCCAAGTACCCAACTGACAAGACCCCACGGACGTCTACCTCCAGATGGATTTCGTCAAGTTCGACGACCGCGTCGCGTGTACCACTACCGTCGACATGAACATCTACGAAAACATGTACCATCTACCGTCGCCCGAAGACCCGTGTACCACTACCGACGCCGTGTACCACTACTTCCCTCGACGACTCGATCCGCCCCAAAAACGCACGCTTCGAAGGTATAACGCCGAGACGACGCCCGTGATCTAATGCATGTGTTGTAAGAGATGCACCCTATGTTTGCACCGTGCCCGTTTGCTTCATGCACGTTCCTCGTTCGTCATGCCGATGAACCGTGGGAACCCGGTAACGGGATCACCCCACCATCTCTAGCATGTTCCGCACATCCGTCACGCCTCCTTTTGCACCGGCATCTCTGTGAGCTACCGGAATGTTGCCGTGGCACCATTTTTGTTTCACCGCCGTGGCACCTTTTTCCTTCCGCCATGGCGACAAATGCCTCGTATCATGCTCATGTCAACATTTTCATAAAAATGCATAAAACTTGTATATGCCATCCGCATCATGATAACAACATTTAAAATGTTTAAACTTGTTGTTGCATTAAATTGCTAAATGCATATGGGGATTTACCGGATTTGTTGTTTTTATATCCGGCCCCATTTAAATTGTTTAGATGGTATAGTTTATATTATGCTTCACCTCTTGCCATGTTTAACAACAGTTAATATTGTTGGGTAGCTTAAACGAGAGATAACTAAATAATTGATGTGGTGTTCCGTCAACATGCACCTCGTTGCATATTGAGCTCCACTTAACTTGTAGTATTGTTTGTTGCACTTTGCCATGCCATGCTTCATTAAACCGGACATGCATCATACTCGTTTGTGCATCATGCCATGTTGATGTGTTGGTTATTTACTATGTTGTGTGCTTCTTTTCCGGTGATTGCTTCTTCGGGTTGGTTCCGATAACGTCCGAGTTGTGAGGATCCGTTCGTCTACGTCCGTTTGTCTTCTTCATGGATTCGTTCTTCTTCCTTGCGGGATTTCAGGCAAGATGATCATACCCTCGAAATCACTACTATCTTTGCTATGCTAGTTTGCTCGCTCTTTGCTATGCCAATGCTACGATGCCTACCATTTGCTTGTCAGCCTCCCAAATTGCCATGTCAAACCTCTAACCCACCATGTCCTAGCAAACCGTTGATTGGCTATGTTACCGCTTTGCTCAGCCCCTCTTATAGCGTTGTTAGTTGCAGGTGAAGATTGAAGTTTGTTCCTTGTTGGAACATGGAGATGTTGTTCCTTGTTGGAACATGTTTACTTGTTGGGATATCACAATATATCTTATTTAATTAATGCATCTATATACTTGGTAAAGGGTGGAAGGCTCGGCCTTATGCCTGGTGTTTTGTTCCACTCTTGCCGCCCTAGTTTCCGTCATATCGGTGTTATGTTCCTGGATTTTGCGTTCCTTACACGGTTGGGCTATAATGGGAACCCCTTGACAGTTCGCCTTAAGTAAAGCTTCTCCAGCAATGCCCAACATTGGTTTTACCATTTGCCACCTAGCCTTTTCTTTCCCTTGGGTTCTGCAGACTCAAGGGTCATCATTTTTTTAACCCCCCCCCCCGGGCCAGTGCTCCTCTGAGTGTTGGTCCGAACTAGAGCCCTGTGCAGCGCCCCCTCGGGGAAACTCGAGGTTTGGTTTTAGTTGTACGGATTGCTCATCTGAGTGTGCCCTGAGAAAGAGATATGTGCAGCTCCTATCGGGATTTGTCGGCACATTCGGGCGGTGTTGCTGGTTTAGTTTTACCCTGTCGAAATGTCTTGTTGTACCGGGATACCGAGTCTGATCGGAACGTCTCGGGTGGAGGTCTATTCCTTCGTTGACCGTGAGAGCTTGTCATGGGCTAAGTTGGGACACCCCTGCAGGGATTTGAACTTTCGAAAGCCGTGCCCGCGGTTATGGGCAGATGGGAATTTGTTAACGTCCGGTTGTAGAAAACCCGAAGTTGACCTTAATTAAAATACATCAACCGCGTGTGTAACCGTGATGGTCTCTTCTCGGCGGAGTCCGGGAAGTGAACACGGTGTTGGAGTTATGCTTGACGTAGGTTGCTATAGGATCACTTCTTGATCATACTTTTATCGACCGTGCTTTGCCCTCTCTTCTCGCTCTCTTTTGCGTATGTTAGCCACCATATATGCTAGTCGCTTGCTGCAGCTCCACCTCATTACTCCATCCTTCCTATAAGCTTAAATAGTCTTGATCTCGCGGGTGCGAGATTGCTGAGTCCCCGTGGCTCACAGATACTTCCAAAACCAGTTTGCAGGTGCCTATGTTACCGTGCAGATGACGCAACCAAGCTCAAGGAGGAGCTCGATGAAGATCTTGCCCTTTGTGTTGTTTCGTTCTAGTTGATCAGTAGTGGAGCCCAGTTGGGGTCGATCGGGGACCTTTGTCGCATTTGGGGTTCTTCTTTTATTTTGGTTCCGTAGTCGGACCTTGATTGTATCTGGATGATGTAATGCTTTATTCATGTAATTGTGTGAAGTGGCGATTGTAAGCCAACTATGTATCTCTTTCCCTTATGTATTACATGGGTTGTGTGAAGATTACCTCACTTGCGACATTGCTTTCAATGCGGTTATGCCTCTAAGTCGTGCTTCGACACGTGGGAGATATAACCGCATCGAGGGTGTTATAAGTTGGTAATCAGAGCCTTCCCCAACCTTAGGAGCCCCACTGCTTGATCGTTTTAGCGGCCGAGTTGTGTCTAGAAAAATATTTTGAGTCATTTAGGATTATATATATCGGAGAGTTAGGAATTCTTTTTACTTCCCAGTCTCCTCATCGCTCTGGTAAGGCATCCTGACGTAGAGTTTTGACTCTTCTCTTCTCAAATTTCACTAAATTTTTTTTAGGATCACGCGGGTATCTTGGAATCGTTCCGATGGTTTTATGATGAGAACATTGTCTTGGTGCCTCCTGTCAGGGGTTTAGTGGAAGTGTCCCGGGGAGTTGAGCTCTGAGGTGTTGTCGTCATAATTTTATCGTTGCAGTTCTGGAATACCTGAGTTTAGTACGCCGACATCGAAAATCTCTTTTATGCAGTTGTTGGTGAGATAACCCCGATAACCCAGTACTGAGGTGAGTACGGGAGTATTGCCATAACTTGTATAACGGATGCTTTTCGAAGGTTGAGGTAGATGATTTCCGAAGGTTTCTTGGTTATGTGTTGAAGGATGGATACAGCTGGATGTAGGATTTGTTAGTTTGTGTGAGATATTATGCTTCCCCTGTATCCCCAACACCTGATTGCATAACCTGAAAATTTCGGGAGTTTCATAGGTGGGAATTCAAGTAGCTCTTAGGATATCTTTCCGACGGATGTATGATATGAAATTGGGGTTCGACGTCTAGTGGTCTGCCTATTCACGGTCGTTTTTACAGTGGTCTCGTTGTGTCTTAAAGAGTCCTTGGCTATGCCGACTCGGGGACGCTTCGTATGTCATGTGCACTGCCTTGTACATGATGGTGCTGTACACTCGAGCCCGTGTAGGCCCCACCACGAAAACTTCGGACGAAATCTCTAACATATGTTTGTTCTGGCTTATTTTGCAAGCCAATCCATTGTTTTGTTTTGAGTTGTGGTATTTGAGTTGCTTCGAAGTCAAATGTTGATTCCATACCTTTTCCAAATGGTGTTCTCATATTCCTATGTGAATACTAATCCTTCTTGATCATCGAGTCTGTCTTGTCAATCCTTTTTTTAACCGGTGTGTCTCTCCTCAAGTGGATCCGTTCACGTCAACATTTGCAAGATCATTTATCCCTTCTTCTCAACGGTGTTTGTTTCATCCGTCTCCAAGTTGCCTTTGTTTTTCCCACCCTCCCTCCCTTTTGTTTTTCTTCAAGGACTATCTTCTTCAAGTATCCATTTTATTGATGGGAAGTTTCTCCATTCTTTTCCGTCAATGTTCTTATCCGGTGATTCTCATGAAGATTCTAATGGAGCTTCAAGTTCGTCATTCCTCGTTCTTTTCTTCTCCGGTGGATTTAATTCAAGCTTTGGTATTAAGCATACTCCTTTTTTTTCCAATGCTTTTCTTATGCCGGTGCACCTCTTAATCATCCATCTCTCGCTATTAAATTGTTCCGGAGTGCTCAAGATATCTCGAAGATTCGTGTTTCCACTCTGCATTCGTTCAAGCTCTTTCGAGATTGGTATCTCATTCAAGTCATTTAATTCAACCGGTGCAACATCTCTTTTAAATCTTTTCAACGGTGTTCTTTTGAGTGGGCCCTAACCCACAGGTCTTTTCCCAGGATCTTACCTGACTCTTCTATTTTCCCAGAGCTATCCTAAATTCTTCTCCAAGTTTGACGCAAGAATGAGTTATCATTAGTCAAATGCTTTTCTCCAAGATCTTTCAAATTCTTTTCATAGTTGGCTCAACCTCTTCGCTTTTGATTCTTCCGGTGTGCCTCAATAATTCTTGGTGGTGTTTCTCGTTGTCATTCTCATCATTTGAAGACCGAAGAAGAGTTTCTCTTTAATCTTGCTCTATTCTCTTCAAGATTCATGGTGCTAGCTTGTTTCCATCCTCTCATAATTGTTTTCGATTGTGAGAATCTTTTTCACCCATCAGGAGATATTCAAGAGTCTTCTCAGTTTGTCATCCGGAGTCCATCAATTCAGGTTTATTCATTCTCAGCCGTCAGTTATCATTCTCCTATCTTGCCGGGGCATCTATCGAATATCCTCTAATCAGTTCTTGATCTCTTTGTTCTCAGGTATCTAGTTTGTCTCAAGCACCTTCGTTCATTTGCTAATTCTTACCGGTGATTCACCCCTACTTCGATCATTTTCAATTCTTACGGTGGTTCTTTCAAGTTCTTTTTCATCTTATCAAGTCTTGCATCTCTTTTCAACCGGAGTGCTGTCCGATTTTGATCTTCCTTGTTCCTTGTTTATCTCGTTTCAACCAGAGTGATTTCAATTCCTTCTTGTCCATTGTACTCGTCATTCATAGCTTTGCAACCTTCAAGTCCTCGTAATGTTCCTTGTTCCTTTTTTTTTCTAACGGATTGTTTGCAATCTCGTTCTTCTCAGTTGTGCTCTTTCTTTTAAATTGCTCAACCTCTCAAGGTTCTTTGGTTCACTCATTGGTCGAAGAAGCAACTTAGTTTTACCTCTTCTCTTCCTCTTCCGTTTCTCTCCGGTGCCATCCTAGATCTCGGGACGAGATCCTCTTGTAGTGGTGGAGTGTTGTAACGCCCCGAGACCGATACTCCAGAAGACTTCCAGCTATTCTGAGTTTCGTCGTGTGATTTGTTTTATTTGTTGCATTCATCCTTGCATCATGTGCATTGCATCATGTCATCATGCCATCATATCATTAATTTTTAAAACCTCAACTAAATAAATTGTATGGATTTTTCGATCCATTTAAATCGAGGGACTCACATGGTGACTTCTCTTTATAACATATCCTCCAATATTAGGGAGCTATATTAAATATTCCATTTATTTGGAATTAACCATAACACACTTGCAAAATATCCAATGCCTTTGTTGTCTTAATTCTTGATCTCCAACTTTGCCATTTATTATTTCATCATTTTCCGGAGCTCCACCAAAAATCCAAACATTTTTGGACCTTCCTTTCATCAAGTCCTAGTTCAAACCCATTTGAATTTCAAATGAGTTTGAATTTAAATCTTTCAATCATGGCCTTTCTATTTTTCTCGGAACAAACTCATTTTTGCGAGTCCGGAAAAATTAACCGCATGCCCAAATTCTTCCTCTAACCTTCTCTTCTCTCCTATCCTTTCTTCTAGTTCTTTGTTAATGTAAAGAGTTTATGAGGGAGAGAGAGAGAGCCCAGCAGCCTGCAACCCTAAGCCGGCCCAAGGCCCAGCCGGTGCCCCTCTAACCCTAGCGAACCCTTCTCTCGATCCCATCTCCCTCCCGCAGTGCCTCCATCTCCCTCCTCTGCGCCCCATCTCTCCTCTCTCGATCCCCCACTCTCCCTCGTCTCCTCCCTCGCGCCGTCACCATACACCGCATAGAGCCAGGGAGAGGAGCTCCCTGCGCCCGATCCCCTCGTTTCCCTCTCCTCGATCCCGAGCCCGAGCGCGCAGCCCTCGACCTTCCCCTCGCTCCCGCGCTCCGCCCTCGCCGGAGAAGATAACCAGGACGGAGCCCCATCGGCCTCCTCTGCGCCCCACCTCTCCATCTCCCCCTCGCCCGCGACCCGAGCTATGCGCTCATGGCTACGCCATGGCCGCCTACCTCCGCTGCCGTCGCGCCCTTCGGTCCCTGTGCCTCGCGACTGCGCCAAGTCCGCCCCGTCTCCTCGCGCCGGCCCTGCCGCCAAGCCCTGCCACCGGAGCTCGCCTTCGTCCTGACTCCGGCAGGATCAGGGCCCTGCTTGTCGCGCCCCGCCGGAGGGCCACCCTGCGCGCGACCTCGCCGGGCCTTCTCTGCTGCCCTTCGCCGCGCCAAGTTCCCTGCCGCCAGGGACGCGAGCTTCTCTGCCTCCCCCGGCGTTTGTTCACGCTCTAGCGCCGCCGCCATCGTCGGAGATGGGCTCCCGCCGCCCAGGTCCGCGTCTCGTCCTTGTCCTCGCCCAATCCCCGTCGCCGATGCACCTGGACATCGCATCCTTGCTCGTGGCATGCCAAGACCGCCCCGTGGAGTTCGCGAGTTACCACTACGAAGGCCTCTGGGTTCGCCAAGTACCCAACCGACAAGACCCCACGGACGTCTACCTCCAGATGGATTTCGTCAAGTTCGACGACCGCGTCGCGTGTACCACTACCGTCGACATGAACATCTACGAAAACATGTACCATCTACCGTCGCCCGAAGACCCGTGTACCACTACCGACGCCGTGTACCACTACTTCCCTCGACGACTCGATCCGCCCCAAAAACGCACGCTTCGAAGGTATAACGCCGAGACGACGCCCGTGATCTAATGCATGTGTTGTAAGAGATGCACCCTATGTTTGCACCGTGCCCGTTTGCTTCATGCACGTTCCTCGTTCGTCATGCCGATGAACCGTGGGAACCCGGTAACCGGGATCACCCCACCATCTCTAGCATGTTCCGCACATCCATCACGCCTCCTTTTGCACCGGCATCTCTGTGAGCTACCGGAATGTTGCCGTGGCACCATTTTTGTTTCACCGCCGTGGCACCTTTTTCCTTCCGCCATGGCGACAAATGCCTCGTATCATGCTCATGTCAACATTTTCATAAAAAATGCATAAAACTTGTATATGCCATCCGCATCATGATAACAACATTTAAAATGTTTAAACTTGTTGTTGCATTAAATTGCTAAATGCATATGAGGATTTACCGGATTTGTTGTTTTTATATCCGGCCCCATTTAAATTGTTTAGATGGTATAGTTTATATTATGCTTCACCTCTTGCCATGTTTAACAACAGTTAATATTGTTGGGTAGCTTAAACGAGAGATAACTAAATAATTGATGTGGTGTTCCGTCAACATGCACCTCGTTGCATATTGAGCTCCACTTAACTTGTAGTATTGTTTGTTGCACTTTGCCATGCCATGCTTCATTAAACCGGACATGCATCATACTCGTTTGTGCATCATGCCATGTTGATGTGTTGGTTATTTACTATGTTGTGTGCTTCTTTTCCGGTGATTGCTTCTTCGGGTTGGTTCCGATAACGTCGCGTTTGTGAGGATCCGTTCAACTACGTCTGTTTGTCTTCTTCATGGACTCGTTCTTCTTCCTTGCGGGATTTCAGGCAAGATGATCATACCCTCGAAATCACTACTATCTTTGCTATGCTAGTTTGCTCGCTCTTGCTATGCCAATGCTACGATGCCTACCATTTGCTTGTCAGCCTCCCAAATTGCCATGTCAAACCTCTAACCCACCATGTCCTAGCAAACCGTTGATTGGCTATGTTACCGCTTTGCTCAGCCCCTCTTATAGCATTGTTAGTTGCAGGTGAAGATTGAAGTTTGTTCCTTGTTGGAACATGGAGATGTTGTTCCTTGTTGGAACATGTTTACTTGTTGGGATATCACAATATATCTTATTTAATTAATGCATCTATATACTTGGTAAAGGGTGGAAGGCTCGGCCTTATGCCTGGTGTTTTGTTCCACTCTTGCCGCCCTAGTTTCCATCATATCGGTGTTATGTTCCCGGATTTTGCGTTCCTTACACGGTTGGGCTATAATGGGAACCCCTTGACAGTTCGCCTTAAGTAAAGCATCTCCAGCAATGCCCAACATTGGTTTTACCATTTGCCACCTAGCCTTTTCTTTCCCTTGGGTTCTGCAGACTCAAGGGTCATCATTTTTTTTATCCCCCCCGGGCCAGTGCTCCTCTGAGTGTTGGTCCGAACTAGAGCCCTGTGCAGCGCCCCCTCGGGGAAACTCGAGGTTTGGTTTTAGTTGTACGGATTGCTCATCTGAGTGTGCCCTGAGAAAGAGATATGTGCAGCTCCTATCGGGATTTGTCGGCACATTCGGGCGGTGTTGCTGGTTTAGTTTTACCCTGTCGAAATGTCTTGTTGTACCGGGATACCGAGTCTGATCGGAACGTCTCGGGTGGAGGTCTATTCCTTCGTTGACCGTGAGAGCTTGTCATGGGCTAAGTTGGGACACCCCTGCAGGGATTTGAACTTTCGAAAGCTGTGCCCGCGGTTATGGGCAGATGGGAATTTGTTAACGTCCGGTTGTAGAAAACCCGAAGTTGACCTTATTTAAAATACATCAACCGCGTGTGTAACCGTGATGGTCTCTTCTCGGCGGAGTCCGGGAAGTGAACACGGTGTTGGAGTTATGCTTGACGTAGGTTGCTATGGGATCACTTCTTGATCATACTTTTATCGACCGTGCTTTGCCCTCTCTTCTCGCTCTCTTTTGCGTATGTTAGCCATCATATATGCTAGTCGCTTGCTGCAGCTCCACCTCATTACTCCATCCTTCCTATAAGCTTAAATAGTCTTGATCTCGCGGGTGCGAGATTGCTGAGTCCCCGTGGCTCACAGATACTTCCAAAACCAGTTTGCAGGTGCCTATGTTACCGTGCAGATGACACAACCAAGCTCAAGGAGGAGCTCGATGAAGATCTTGCCCTTTGTGTTGTTTCGTTCTAGTTGATTAGTAGTGGAGCCCAGTTGGGGTCGATCGGGGACCTTTGTCGCATTTGGGGTTCTTCTTTTATTTTGGTTCCGTAGTCGGACCTTGATTGTATCTGGATGATGTAATGCTTTATTCATGTAATTGTGTGAGGTGGCGATTGTAAGCCAACTATGTATCTCTTTCCCTTATGTATTACATGGGTTGTGTGAAGATTACCTCACTTGCGACATTGCTTTCAATGCGGTTATGCCTCTAAGTCGTGCTTCGACACGTGGGAGATATAACCGCATCGAGGGCGTTATACTGCTGTTGGCACTGCAGGTGGTATCCTAGTAGGAGTCAAAGAAGATAGTTTTGACATCTTACATTGTGATATTCACACTTTCTGCATCTCCTGTATTTTGAAGTTCAAACATAATGACACTAAATGGAGATTGATTTCTATATATGGCTCTGCCTATGATGAGTTTAAACTTGATTTTTTAAATGAACTTAATAGTGTTCTATTTGAGTGGTCTGGCCCCACCTTAGTAGGGGGTGACTTCAACTTAGTCAGAAACACCGATGAGAGGAATACTGGCAATATTAATCAACATTGGGCTGACCTATTTAATGATTGGGTCAACAAGTTTGGGCTCATTGAGATTAAAAATGCTGGTAGAAGGTTTACTTGGGCCAATAACCAAGACAACCTAATCACGGCCACCCTAGATAGGGTTTTTATTTCTGTTGATTGGGAGGGTCTTTTCCCTGGGGCCTCTATTAAAGCCCTGCCCAGATTGGGTAGTGATCACACCCCTTTAGTGTTGAACACTTCCACTGGGCCTCCCACCTCGTGTAAATTTTTTAGATTTGAGAAATGGTGGCTAGAAATCCCTGGCTTTGATGATGTCATTCACAAAGCCTGGAACACTAAGTGTAATGCCACCAAAGCCATTGATATTTGACAGTTTAATATTAGAACCACTAGAAAAGCAGCTAAGGGCTGGTGTGCTAACTATGAAGCAGACTAGAACATGATTAAGCAAGCTATGGTAGCTGAATACAATTGTTTGGATATTCTAGATGAATCCCAACCTTTATCTCCTAATTCTAAGAACAGGATGAAAAACATTGCAGGTGATTTAAATGAGATTTGGAGGAGGGAGGAGATCAAGGCTAGACAGGGATCCAGGGAGAAAGAGATTCTGGAGGGAGAACTCAACACTGGCTACTTTAAAGCAGTGGCCAACCAAAAGAGGAGAAAGAAACAGATTGTTGTACTGGAAACCCCCTCAGGACCCGTCGAAGACACCAAAGGTATTTTGCAGATAGCTGTAGATTATTATAAGAAGCTATTTGGTTTTGTTCCTACTATTGATATTGATCTCAAAGATGACTTTTGGAAGCAGGATAGTTTACTCTCCACAAAACATTTTAATTACTGGAAAAGCCTTTCTTTGAGGAGGAAATAAAGGCTGTTGTCTTTGGCTCATATGCTGAGGGAGCTCCTGGCCCTGATGGCTTTCCTTTTCTTTTTTACCAGAAATACTGGGATCTAATTAAATAGGATCTTTTTTCTCTTTTTAGAGATTGGGAGGCTGGAGAACTTGATCTTTACAAACTCAATTTCTCACTCCTGACCCTGGTTCCTAAAGAACCTAATGCAGTTAAACTAGATAGGTTTAGACCTCTAGCCATGATTAACTGCAGTTTTAAATTTTTTGCCAAGTGTGCCACCAATAGGTTTGGCCCTGTTTGCAATATACTCATCTCTCCAAACCAGACTGCTTTCTGGAAAGGGAGATTTATTCTTGAAAGCATTGTGGCTGCCCATGAGGTAGTTCATGCAGTGGCCTCCAACAAAATGTCTGGTTTTTGCTTCAAATTAGATTATGAAAAGGCCTATGATATGATTAATAGAGAGTTCCTATTGAAAATGTTGAGAAAGAGAGGCTTTGGTCCTATCTGGATGTATAAGCTTGAATCTTTACTCTGCAATGGATCTATGGGGGTCAGAATTAATGACACCAAGGTGAATATTTTATAGCTGGCAAAGGGGCTAGACAAGGAGACCCTGTCTCTCCTTTATTGTTTAACCTAGTTGCTGATGTATTCACAAGAATTTTGATTAAAGCTGCTAAAGCTAACTTAATTGCTGGTGTCCCCCTCCCTCTAACCATGCTGGGGTCATTAGCATGCAATATGCTGACGACACTCTACTTTTTTAGATAACAACCTGGACCATGCCAAAAACCTCAAATGGCTTTTGTCCTGTTTTGAGCAGATTTCTGGCATGAGAATTAATTTCCACAAGTGTGACCTTGTCCCCATCAATATAGATAGAGATGAGGCACTAGTGTTTGCCCAAACCTTAGGTTGCAAATTGAGTGCTTTCCCTATTAAGTACTTGGGGGCCCCTCTTCACTTTAGCAAGGTAAGAAAGGTGGATCTCCAACCTACTGTTCATAAGATCATTAAAAAAGTTGCTGGGTGGAGAGGTAGACTTCTTTCCTTTGGCAAAATACTTATCTTAGTCCAAACTTGTTTAGCTAGCATTCCTTCTTATCTAATGGGTTTCATCAATTTCCCAAGTGGGCCATCAAACTTATTAATTCCCAACTAGCTCATTGCTTTTGGGATGATTATGAGGGCCACCACAAATACCACCTGACTTCCTGGAATTCCATTACCATGAGAAACGAGTTTGGGGGCTTTGGGATTACTGACATTGGGGACATGAATCTGGCCCTATTAGCTTCTTGGATTAGTAGATACTATAACTCTGAGGGTAAGATTTGGAAAAATATCATTTATTCCAAGTACAAACCTTAGAGTAATATTTTTGCTTGTCCTAATACTGGGGCATCCCCTTTTTGGAAAGGGGTTCTCTGGGCAGCCCAAGCTACCAAAGTTGGTTTCTCTTGGAAGATTGGCAATGCCAAGAGGGTTAGATTCTGGGAGGATCATTGGTTTGGCAATTCCACTCTGGCTACCGAGTACTGGGACCTATATGTACTAGCTAATGAGCAAAATGCCACCATTGATAAAATCTGGGACGGCCATACCCTTAAGCTTAAATTCCGGAGATGTTTTATTCAGGAACAGATGTCTGTATGGTTTGAACTTTTGGAAATTGCTAGATCTATCCAACTTATAGAAGAAGATGACTCCTGGTTTGGAATATGAATTCCAAAGGGGTTTACTCTGTTAAATCCTTTTATAAATTTTTTTAATTTTAGGGGGGTGCTACCTATCAGCTCTCCTGCCATTTGGAAGATGAATTGGGACAAAGAAGAAAGTAAAAAGCAGGAGGTAGGTCCGTGGTTTCAAGTATTCCCCTAGAATTCAGATTTTTCTCTGGCTTTTAACTAATAACAAGCTGCTAACCAGAGACAACCTGTGCAAAAGACAGGATGTAGGTGACCCTACTTGTGTATTTTGCAATGAACAAGAATCTTGTTCCCATTTATTTAGTACTTGTGTTGTTGCCATTGAATTCTGGAAAGCCATCTGTGTCCTTACTGGAGTCAATGAATACATTAATATGATGTCCATCTCCTCCTGTTGGACCAGAGGAGATAGATTTGCTGCGACTAATATTGTTCATGAAGCCGGGCTATGGGCAATCTGGAAAACTCGCAATGACATGGTTTTTAATAACGTTTGTTTGCCTGGCTTGCAGGCTATCTAGCGAAAAACTGTGTCAAACCTATCTACGTGGGAGTGCCTTTCCTCAGGGTGTGCCAGGGACAAGTTGGCATGGGCTGCGAAAGAACTAGAGATGAAAGCGAGAATCCCACCCCTGTGCTGGGGCCAGATCCTGGCTGAGGCATGGAGACACCTTATGAAAGTCCTTCCTCTGTAGAGCCTGCAGATTTAGTAGCAGTTGTTCATCTTAGCAGCTCTACAAAAAATGCTTCCTCCTTTTGTGGTCTAGACTAGGGTGTATGTCACATAGTCCTTCCTTATGTTTGCAAGTTTCTAGTTTTATTTTGTGCTACTGCGGCAGTACACCTGCTGTCCGCCGTGAACTTCCCCTGTAATACTTGCACTGGATTGCTGTTTCGTTTCTGAATGGAATGGAACAGGGGCGGAGCCCTCTTCTTCTAAAAAATTATTTTTGTCGACCTATATACGTGACATGCTGTGAGAACATAGACTGGCAAGAGGACCCAATCCGGAATTCACAAGGAACAGTTTCTTCCCATATTGGAGATAAGTTTTATTATCCAATGTTGATGTGGTCATTTTCCCAGCTTATGCAGCAGCTGATCCAAAGTGTAGGATTAACCATCTGAGTGGTAAACAGGAAATAAAATTATACTCCCTCCGTCCTGAATTACACGTAGAAGAAATGGATGTGCATGAAGTATTTTTAGTTCTAGATACATCCATTTCCGATTTTTTTTCAAAACTATGACGTATTTTATAGCAAATTCGGAAACTATAGCATGCAGTGGAGAAAATCAAAACTAGCACCCTGTCGGCCACGCGTGGGCCGAAAAGGGTGTTTTAGGCCTTCCCTTGGCCAAAATGGACTTTTCGGCTGTGCCTTGGACGAAGAGGTACATACCTGGGCCGAAAAGACCTTTTTGATCAGCAGTAGGCCAGAAAGTCCTTTTTGGTCAGGAGTAGGCCGAAAAGTCCCTTGGGCCCACCTTTTCCCGTTAACAGTTGGCCGAAATTGCATGGCTCCACTCTTCGGCTTACGTTAGGCCAAAATGTATTTTCTTTTTAATTTTGGCATATAAATACTGTGCAACCATTGCCCGTCTTATGTTGCAAATATGCCCTAGAGGCAATAATAAAATGGTTATTATTATATTTCCTTGTTCATGATAATTGTCTATTGTTCATGCTATAATTGTATTAACCGGAAACCGTAATACATGTGTGAATACATATATCGTAATATGTCCCTAGTAAGCCTCTAGTTGACTAGCTCGTTGATCAATAGATGGTCATGGTTTCCTGACCATGGACATTGGATGTCATTGATAACGGGATCACATCATTAGGAGAATGATGTGATGGACAAGACTCAATCTTAAGCGCAGCACAAGATCGTGAAGTTCGTTTGCTAAAGCTTTTCTAATGTCAAGTATCATTTCCTTAGACCATGAGATTGTGCAACTCCTGGATACCATAGGAATGCTTTGGGTGTACCAAACGTCACAACGTAACTGGGTGGCTATAAAGGTGCATTACAGGTATCTCCGAAAGTGTCTGTTGGGTTGGCACGAATCGAGACTGGGATTTGTCACTCCGTATGACCGAGAGGTATCTCTGGGCCCACTCGGTAATGCATCATCATAATGAGCTCAATGTGACTAAGGAGTTAGCCACGGAATCATGCGTTACGGAACGAGTAAAGTGATTTGCCGGTAATGAGATTGAACAAGGTATTGGGATACCGACGATCGAATCTCGGGCAAGTAACATACCGATAGACAAAGGGAATTGTATACGGAATTGATTGAATCCCTGACATCGTGGTTCATCCGATGAGATCATCGTGGAACATGTCGGAGCCAATGTGGGTATCCAGATCCCGCTATTGGTTATTGGCCGGAGAGATGTCTCGGTCATGTCTGCATGGTTCCCGAACCCGCAGGGTCTAGACACTTAAGGTTCGGTGACGCTAGAGTTGTAATGGGAAATAGTATGTGGTTACCGAAGGTTGTTTGGAGTCCCGGATGAGATCTCGGATGTGATGAGAAGTTCCGAAATGGTCCAGAGGTGAAGATCGATATATTGGACGAAGGGTATTGGAGTCCGGAATTGTTCCGGAGGTACCGGGTGACGACCAGCGTGTCCGAAAGGGGTTTCGGAGGCCCCGACAAGCGTTGGGGGCCTTATGGGCCAAGGGGAGGGGGCACATCAGCCCACTAAGGGGCTGAGCACCCCTCCCACCCCATCTCACGTAACTTGGAGAGGTGGGGGCGCCCCCCCTAGGGCAGCCACGCCTCCCGGCTTGGGAGGCAAGTTTCCTAGGGGTGGGGGCGCCCAAACCCATCTAGGGTTTCCCCTCTGGCCGCCGCCCCTCCCCTAGGGAACCCTAGGGCGCCTCCTGCACCCCCTCCCCCTATATATAGTGAGGGAGAGAGAGGGCAGCCGCACACCCTTCCCCTGGCGCAGCCCCTCCCCCTCTCCTACACCTCATCCTCCTCCATAGCGCTTGGCGAAGCCCTGCCGGAGAACCACGAGCTCCATCACCACCACGCCGTCATGCTGTCGGAGTTCTCTCTCAACTTCTCCTCTCCCCTTGCTGGATCAAGAAGGAGGAGACGTCCCCGGGCTGTACGTGTGTTGAACGCGGAGGCGCCGTTGTTCGGCGCTTAGATTGGAATCGACCGCGATCTGAATCGCTGCGTGTACGACTCCACCAACCGTGTTCTTGTAACGCTTCCACTTAGCGATCCTCAATGGTACGAAGATGCACTCCCTCTCTCTCTCTCGTAGCTAGTATCTCCTAGATTGATCTTGGTGACACATAGGAAATTTTTGAATTATTGCTACGTTCCCCAACAGTGGCATCATGAGCTAGGTCTATGCGTAGATTCTATGCACGAGTAGAACACAAAGCAGTTGTGGGCGATGATTTGTTCAATTTACTTACCGTTACTAGTCTTATCTTGATCCGGCGGCATTGTGGGATGAAGCGGCCCGGACCGACCTTACACGTACGCTTACGTGAGACTGGTTGCATTGACTGACATGCACTTGATGCATAAGGTGGCTGGCGGGTGGCTGTCTCTCCCACTTTAGTCGGATCGGATTCGATGAAAAGAGTCCTTATGAAGGGTAAATAGCAATTGGCATATCACCGTTGTGGTTTTGCGTAGGTAAGAAACGTTCTTGCTAGAAACCCATAGCAGCCACGTAAAATATGCAACAACAATTAGAGGACGTCTAACTTGTTTTTGCAGGGTATGCTATGTGATGTGATATGGCCAAAGGATGTGATGAATGATATATGTGATGTATGAGATTGATCATGTTCTTGTAATAGGAATCATGACTTGCATGTCGATGAGTATGACAACCGGCAGGAGCCATAGGAGTTGTCTTAATTTATTTATGACCTGCGTGTCAATGAAAACACCATGTAATTACTTTACTTTATTGCTAACCGTTAGCCATAGTAGTAGAAGTAATAGTTGACGAGACAACTTCATGAAGGCACACTGATGGAGATCATGATGATGGAGATGATGGTGTCATGCCGGTGACTATGGTGTTCATGCCGCGCCTTGAAGATGGAGATCAAAGGCGCAATATGATATTGGCCATATCATGTCACTTTATGATTTGCATGTGATGTTTGTCATGTTTACATCTTATTTGCTTAGAACGACGGTACCATAAATAAGATGATCCCTCACTAAAATTTCAAGAAAGTGTTCCCCCTAACTGTGCACCATTGAGAAGGCTCGTTGTTTCGAAGCACCACGTAATGATCGGGTGTGATAGATTCTAACGTTCGAATACAACGGGTGTAAGCCAGAGTTACACATGCAAAACACTTAGGTTGACTTGACGAGCCTAGCATGTACAGACATGGCCTCAGAACACGAGAGATCGAAAGGTCGAATATGAGTTGTATAGTAGATACGGTCAACATGGAGATGTTCACCGTTGATGACTAGTCCGTCTTACGTGATGATCGGACACGGCCTAGTCGATTCGGATCATGTATCACTTAGATGACTAGAGGGATGTCTATCTGAGTGGGAGTTCATTGAATAATTTGATTAGATGAACTTAATTATCATGAACATAGTCGAAATTGTCTTTGCAAATTATGTTGTGGATTAATAACTCGTGCTTTAGCTCTTTGTTTTAATACGTTCCTAGAGAAAGACTAAGTTGAAAGATATTTTGTAAGCAATTGTGCAGACTAGGGCCGTAGTCTGAGGATTATCCTCACTGCTACACAGAAGGCTTCTGTTCTTGATGCACCGCTCGGTGTGCCAACCCCTCTGGCGTCGTCTGTGGATGTTGTGAACATCTGGTAGACACGCTCTGATGACTACCTAATAGTTTAGTGCGCCATGCTTTATGGCTTAGAGTCAGGGCTCCAAAAGCGTTTTGAACGCCATAGAACATATGAGATGTTCGAAGAGCTGAAATTGGTATTTCAAGCTCATGTCCGTGTTGAGAGGTTGAGACCTCTGACAAGACCTTTGCCTACAAGATGGAGGAGAATAGCTCAGCCAGTGAGCATGTGCTCAGAATGTCTGTGTACTTCAATCACTTGAATCAAGTGGGAGTTAATCTTCCAGATAAGAGAGTGATTGACAAAAGTTCTCCAATCGCTATCACCAAGCTACTAGAGTTTCGTGTTGAACTATAACATGCAAGGGAAGTTAATCCCGGAGTTGTTCGTCGTGCTTAAGGCCGTAAAGGTAGAAATCAAGAAGGAGCATCAAGTGTTGATGGTTAACAAGAGCACTGGTCTCAAAGAAGGGCAAGGGCAAGAAGGGAAACTTCTTGAATGGGAAGCCATTTGCCGCTCCAGTGAAGAAACCCAAGAACCCAAACCCGAGACAAAGTGCTTCTATTAGGGGAACGGTCACTGGTAGCGGAACTGCCTCAAATACTTGGTAGATAAGAAGGTTGTCAACTTCAACAAAAGTATATTTGATATGTGTGTGTTATTGATGTGTACCTTACTAGTACTCCTAGTAGCACCTGGGTATTAGATACCAGTTCAGTTGCTAATATTGGTAACTCGAAACAAAAGCTACGGAATTAACGGAGACTAGCTAAGGGCGAGGTGACGATGTGTGTTGGAAGTGTTTCCAAGGTTGATGTGATCGCCATCGCACGCTCCCTCTACCTTCGAGATTAGTGTTGAACCTAGATAAATGTTGTTTGCATTGGTGTTTGCATTGAGCATGAACATGATTAGATCATGTTTATTGCAATGCGGTTATTCATTTAAGTCAGAGAATAATGGTTGTTCTGATTACATCAATAATACCTTCTATGGTCATGCACCCAATGTGAATGGTTTATTGAATCCCGGTCGTAGTTATACACATGTTCATAACATTGATGCCAAAAGATGTAGAGTTGATAATTATAGTACCACTTTCATGTGGCACTGCCGCTTAGGTCATATTGGTGTAAAGCGCATGAAAGAACCTCCATGCTAATGGACTTTTGAAGTCACTTGATTTTGAATCACTTGACACATGCGAACAATGCCTCTTTGGAAAGATGACTAAAACCCCGTTCTTTGGAACAATGGAACGGGCAAGTGACTTGTTGGAAATCATACATGCTGATGTGTGCGATCCGATGAGTGTTGACGCGCGCGGTGGATATCGTTGTTTTCTCACCTTCACCGGTGAATTGAATAGATATGGGTATATTTACTTAATGAAGCATAAGTCTGAAATGTTTGAAAAGTTCAAGCAATTTCAGAGTGAAGTTGAGAATCATCGTAACAAGAAGATCAAGTTCCTTCGATCTGATTAAAGGGAAAGTATCTGAGTTATGAGTTTGGCAATCACTAAAGACAAGGTGGAATCGTTTCACAGTTGACGCTGCCTGGAACATCATAGCATGATGGTGTGTCCGGACGTCGTAATCAAACCTTATTGGATATGGTGTATGATGTCTATTACCAATCTACCACTATTTTTGGGGATATGCATTAAAGACAATTACATTCACTTTAAATAGGGCACTAGGGATGGCACCCGCGGGGTATGGGTATGGGTGGAGATACCCCATACCCTTACCCGTCCATCTTGAGTTTACCCATCACCCATACCCATACCTGTCAAGGATACAATTTTCCCCATACCCGTCACCCGACAGAGTATATGGATACCCGCCGGTAAAAATAGCCGCGTTTACAACACATCAATTGAGTAGAAAATAGTTGTAAAAAATAGGATATAATCATAAATTATTAATAGCAACACATTTTAAACAACAATGTACAACAACATACTGTAACAACAACATATTCTCATAAACAAAAATACTTGCCTATAAAGTGACATATAAAAATATTAAACAAGAACACATAATCATAAATAACAACACATATGCATACACTTTAAGTTCATGAAATCATGATAAATTATAGAGATAATTTGAATATACATTAGAGTTTTTACCTAGCGTGATTAGGAGGGGAATGAATACATTGGGATATTAACAGAAACCCACCTGTCAACATTTTAGATGGGTACATGGGTATGTGGGCATGGGTTATACGATCTCATACCCGTACCCTCTCTACCCGATGGGTATGATATTTTCACATTTAAGTACCCATGGGTAATTTTTTGTCCCATACCCTTACCCTAATAGGGTTTTTACCCACAGGGTACGCGGGTAATGGGTACCCATTGCCATCCCTATATCTAAGTCCGTGGAGACGACACCGTATGAACTATGGTTTGGCAAGAAACCAAAATTGTTGCTTCTTAAGGTTTGGGGCTACGATGCTTATGTCGATAGGCTTCAAAAGCTCGAACCCAAAGCGGAAAATTGTATCTTCATAGAATACCCAAACAAGACAATTGGGTATACGTTCTATCTCATATCTGAGGGAAAAGTGTTTGTCGCTAAGAATAGTTCCTTTCTCGAGAAAGAGTTTCTCTTGAAAGAATTGAGTGGGGGGAAGATAGAACTTGATGAGGTTGCTGAACCTTCACTTCAACCAGAGAGTAGCGCGGCACCGAAAGATGTATCTGTGGCAACTACGTCAGTTGAAGAGAAAGCTAATGATGATGATCATGAAGCTTCAGATCAAATTACTATCGAACCTCGTAGGTCGACAAGGGTGTGTACAACTTCTCAGTGGTAACCATGTCTTAAAGGTCATGTTGTTGGACAACGATGAACCTATGAGCTATGAAGAAGTGATGGTGGGCCCGGATTCCAACAAATTGCTAGAAGCCATGAAATCCGAGATAGGATCCATGTATGAGAACAAAGTATGGACTTTGGTGGACTTGCCCGATGAACGGTAAGCCATTGAGAATAAATGGATCTTTAAGAAGAAGACAAACGCTGATGGTAATGTCACTATTTGTGAAGCTCGACTTGTCTCAAAGAAGTTTCCAACAAGTTCAAGGAGTTGACTATGATGAGACTCTCTCAATCATAGCGATGCTCAAGTCTGTTAAAACTATGTTAGCAGTTGCTGCATTTTCATTTATGAAATCTGGCAGATGGATGTCAAAACAAAGTTTCCTTGACGGTTTCCGTGAGGAAAGGTTGTATGTGATACAACCAAAAGGTTTTTGTCAATCCTAAGGATGATAAAAGGTATGCAAACTCCAGCGATCCTTCCATGGATTGGAGCAAGCATCTCGGAGTTGGAACATACGCTTTGATGAGGCGATCAAAGCATTTGAGTTTATACAAAGTTTGCAAGAAACTTGTATTTGCAAGAAAGTGAGTGGGAGCACTACAACATTTCTGATAGGTATATATGGATGACATATTGTTGTTCAGAAATGATGTAGAATTTCTAGAAAGCATAAAGGGTTGTTTGAATGGAGTTTTTCAAAGGAAGACTTGTGTAAAACTGCTTACATATTGGGTATCAATATCTATAGAGATAGATCAAGACGCCTGATAAGACTTCCACAAAGCACATACATGATCTTGAAGGAGTTCAAGATGGATCAGTCAAAGAAGGAGTTCTTGCCTGAGTTGTGAGGTGTGAAGTTAAGACTTGAAGCTCGACCACGACAGAAGAAAGAGAAAGGACGAAAGTCGTCCCCTATGCCTTAGCCATAGGCTCTATACGATATGCCATGATGTGTGCCGTGATGTGCCTTGCCACGTGTCTGGCAAGGGCGTACAAGAGTGATCCAGGTGTGGATCATTGGACAGTGGTCAAAATTGTCCTTAGGAATAAGGAAATGTTCTCGGTTATGGAGGTGATAAAGAGTTCGGCGTAAAGGTTACGTGGATGCAAGCTTTAACACCTATCCGGATGACTCTAAGTAGCAAACCGGATACGTATAGTGGAGCAACCATTTGGAATAGCTCCAAGTGGAGCATAGTACCAACATCTACAATATGAAATCGAGATTTGCGAAGAACACACGGATCTGAATTTTGCAGACCCGTTGACTAACACTTCTCTCATAAGCATAACATGATCAAACCCTAGAACTCATTGAGTGTTAATCACATGGTGATTTGAACTAGATTATTGACTCTAGTAAACTCTTGGGTGTTAATCACATGGCGATGTGAACTAGATTATTGACTCTAGTAAACTCTTCGGATGTTAGTCACATGGCAATGTGAAATATAAGTGTTGATCACATGGAGATGTGAACTAGATTATTGACTCTAGTGCAGGTGGGAGACTGTTGGAAATATGCCCTAGAGGCAATAATGAAATGGTTATTATTATATTTCCTTGTTCATGATAATTGTCTATTGTTCATGCTATAATTGTATTAACCGGAAACCATAATACATGTGTGAATACATATATCATAATATGTCCCTAGTAAGCCTCTAGTTGACTAGCTCGTTGATCGATAGATGGTCATGGTTTCCTGACCATGGACATTGGATGTCATTGATAACGGGATCACATCATTAGGAGAATGATGTGATGGACAAGACCCAATCTTAAGCGCAGCACAAGATCGTGAAGTTCGTTTGCTAAAGCTTTTCTAATGTCAACTATCATTTCCTTAGACCATGAGATTGTGCAACTCCCGGATACCGTAGGAATGCTTTGGGTGTACCAAACATCACAACGTAACTGGGTGGCTATAAAGGTGCATTACAGGTATCTCCAAAAGTGTCTGTTGGGTTGGCACGAATCGAGACTGGGATTTGTCACTCCGTATGACGGAGAGGTATCTCTGGGCCCACTCGGTAATGCATCATCACAATGAGCTCAATGTAACTAAGGAGTTAGCCACGGGATCATGCGTTATGGAACGAGTAAAGTGACTTGCCGGTAATGAGATTGAACGAGGTATTGGGATACCGATGATCGAATCTCGGGCAAGTAACATACCGATAGACAAAGGGAATTGTATACGGGATTGATTGAATCCCCAACATCGTGGTTCATCCGATGAGATCATCGTGGAACATGTGGGAGCCAATATGGGTATCCAGATCCCGCTATTGGTTATTGGCCGGAGAGATGTCTCGGTCATGTCTGCATGGTTCCCGAACCCGTAGGGTCTTCACACTTAAGGTTTGGTGATGCCAGAGTTGAAATGGGAAATAGTATGTGGTTACCGAAGGTTGTTCGGAGTCCCGTATGTGACGAGGAGTTCCGGAATGGTCCGGAGGTGAAGATCGATATATTGGACGAAGGGTATTGGAGTCCGGAATTGTTCCGGAGGTACCGGGTGACGACCAGCATGTCCGAAAGGGGTTTCGGAGGCCCCGACAAGCGTTGGGGTGCCTTATGGGCCAAGGGGAGGGGGCACATCAGCCCACTAAGGGGCTGAGCGCTCTCCCATCCCATCTCACATAACTTGGAGAGGTGGGGGCGCCTCCCCTAGGGCAGCCACCCCTCCCGTCTTGGGGGGCAAGTTTCCTAGGGGTGGGGCGCCCAAACCCATCTAGGGTTTCCCCTCTGGCCGCCGCCCCTCCCCTAGGGAACCCTAGGGCGCCTCTTCCACCCTTTCCCCCTATATATAGTGAGGGAGAGAGAGGGCAGCCGCACACCCTTCCCCTGGCGCAGCCCCTCCCCCTCTCCTACACCTCATCCTCCTCCGTAGCGCTTGGCGAAGCCCTGCCGGAGAACCACAAGCTCCATCACCACCACGTCGTCGTGTTGTCGGAGTTCTCCCTCAACTTCTCCTCTCCCCTTGCTGGATCAAGAAGGAGGAGACGTCCCCGGGCTGTACGTGTGTTGAACGCAGAGGCGCCGTTGTTTGGCGCTTAGATCGGAATCGACCGCGATCTGAATCACTGCGTGTACGACTCCACCAACCGCGTTCTTGTAACGCTTCCGCTTAGCGATCTTCAAGGGTATGAAGATGCACACTCTCTCTCTCTCTCTCTCTCTCTCTCTCTTGTTCCTAGTATCTCCTAGATTGATCTTGGTGACACGTAGAATTTTTTTTGAATTATTGCTACGTTCCCCAACATCTTAGACATTGAAAAAAATATTTTCACGCAACCCTTTCCCCTCAATATTTTCCCGCCACCCGTTTGCCGCCAACCCCTTCCCGTCATATGTTCCTGATACATCTCCAACGTATCTATAATTTTTTGATTGTTCCATGCTATTATACTATCTATTTTGGATGTTTAACGGGCTTTAATATGCTCTTTTATATTATTTTTGGGACTAACCTATTAACCGGAGGCCCGGTGCCAGTTTCTGTTTTTTTGCCTATTTTAGTGTTTCGCAGAAAAGGAATACCAAATGGAATCCAAACGAAATGAAACATTCGCGATGATCTTTCTTGGGCCGAAAGCAAACCAGGAGACTTGGAGTGAAAGTTTGTAACTCGGTGAGGCGACCACGAGGCAGGAGGGCGCGCACAGGGGGGTAGGCGCGCCCCCCACCCTCTTGGACCCCATATAGTTCCACCGACGTATTTCTTTCGCCTATATATACTCTCATACCCTAGAAACATCAGGGGGAGCCACGGAACCACTTTCCACCGCCGCAACCTTCTGTACCCGTGAGATCCCATCTTGGGGCCTTTTCCGGCGATCTGCCGGAGGGGGAATCGAACACGGAGGGCTTCTACATCAACACCATAGCCTCTGGGATGAAGTGTGAGTAGTTTACCACAGACCTTCGTGTCCATAGTTATTAGCTAGATGGCTTCTTCTCTCTCTTTGATCTTCAATACAAAGTTCTCCTCGATGTTCTTGGAGTTCTATTCGATGTAATACTCTTTTGTGGTGTGTTTGCTGAGATTCGATGAATTGTGGATTTATGAACTTGATTATTTATGAATATTATTTGGTTCTTTTCTGAATTCTTATATGCATGATTTGATATCTTTGCAAGTCTCTTCGAATTATCGGTTTAGTTTGGCCTAAAGTAGATATATTTCTTGCAATATCTTGAAGATATTGCATCTCTTTTTTTTGCACCGCATCTTGTTTACTATTTTGCAGTTCCCGCCAACCCTTTCCCGCCATACTGCAGTCGTTTTTTCCTGCCATTTTCTTCTCTCTACCTATAAAACCCCCTTCAGACGGGGGTGGATAAGCATTCCAGTGTAGTGTAGTCGAGATGTCCCATTATCCTTTCGATCGTAGTTTTCACCCTGGGATGAGCAGGACTCTTCTGAGGCTAGCTACCGATTTCAGGATGGACAATAGCATAGTTCCATGGGACGAACTCACCGGTAGTGACATCATAATGAATGAGTTGGCTCACGAATTACGTAGGTCTGGGTGGCCTGAAAGGACCTATGAGGAGGTACGTAAAGAACTTCTTAGGTTGCATGAAAGATGGAAGAAGGTAGTGGAGCTGAAGAGTGAAACTTTCAAAAGGACTGCAGAAAAGCATCCATTTTTATGGACTGAAGAAAGCGAAGACGATGATGATATCTTCATGCCGCCGCTTCCGGGTTCTGCATCCTCGAAGGGCAAGTGTTCTGTGATTTTTTTTCAAAACTGTGATGATTTTTATAGCAAATTTGGAATCTATGCGTCCTCACGCAAGAAAATCAAAACTCTTGCCCACTTTAGTCCAGAAAATCAATGTCTAAGATGGGCAATGGTTGCACAGTATTTATATGCCAAAGTAAAAAAATACATTTCGGCCTAACGTAAGCCGAAGAGTGGAGCCATGCAACTTCGGCCAACCATTAACGGGAAAAGGTGGGCCCAAGAGACTTTTCGGCATACTCCTGATCAAAAAGGACTTTTCGGCCTACTACTGACAAAAAGGTCTTTTCGGCCCAGGTACGCACCTCTTCGGCCAAGGCACGGCCGAAAAGTCCATTTCGGCCAAGGGGAGGCCGAAAACACCCTTTTCGGCCCACGCATGACCGACGGGGTGCTAGTTTTGATTTTTCTCCACTGCATGCTATAGTTTCCGAATTTGCTATAAAATACGTCATAGTTTTGAAAAAAAAATCTCCATTTCCATCTATTTATGTGACAAGTAATTCAGGATGGAGGAAGTATGACGAAGAATCTTGTCCAACAATTGTCATACAAAATCGTAGGCTTGGTTTGCTGGGAAGGAGGACTGCTGCTTCGTCCGGAAGAGCTCCACAGATCTACGAGTACTAGTAAACTGCTGACATTTAGAAGGCTGTTTGGTACTGCAGCAGTGACGCTTCGACCTCTACTTCCTCCCTTCAGCTGAATGCTTATATATCAATAGCAAGATTATTATTATTTTGAACAAACACGCCCCCTGTACTATTATATCAGAAAGAACAGTACAAACAATGCCACAAGGGCTTGGTCTACCTTATGATCCTATTTTAGTTCCTGTAATCACTGATATGGACTAGTGGAAGTTTTGCAAGATTGCCCAAAAAAATTGGATAATGAGAAGATTTCTGCACCCCACAAGGATGAAATATTCATGGTGGAAAATGGTCGTACAAATTTCAGAATTACAAGTGTAGGAATGGGGCAACCAATCATATCATACTACCTAGTCAAAGTTTCATATTTCGCATCCATTATTGTTGTCTCGTCCTACACACGAAGTGCGACACGATTGCAATACATGCCACATGCTGTCATTTCATATACCATCTCGTTCCCGCTCCTTGGGTTAACGAAAATGGTAGCCCCATTTGTCTGCAGACACATGAAAACAAATTCAGCATGATCCCCGACCCCAACCAGCACAGTATCCTCATGCCGCACGCACAGAAATTCTGTCCACCAGCTCCCAACTGTTTTCACCATTGTTATCCATTTCTTGTGGTGCTAGACACTGAGCTGAAACCCCTCGGCATGGATGAGAAGGAGCCCAAAATCACCTCCATATGAGAGGTTGAAGTTTGCGTTGAATCCATCTGAGGATTTCATGACAAAGAATTGTGGACGCGGCGTGCCAAATCTGACGTGTTAACGTTGCCATGTTGTCAGGAATAGCTAAATTATGGAGCATCCTTCATATCTGGCCTCCCAGTTGCCTTATATGGCATTTCAAGACTGCCTTTTGAAGCGTGCTCCATATGGCAGTTGCGTATAATTCCATATGACGGGAAGTAAACTTCACGTGTGGGAAAACGATGTCCGATTAACACATGGGTCTTGCGATTATGGAGGGTGCATTATGGTGACTCTGTGTTTGCGACAGTTTTTGATGTTAGTGATCAAGAGTAGTGGAGCAAGGAGACATCTGACAAGGAGTGAAAATAGTTTATTTCTGAGGTTATTATCGAGTGCACTTTCAAGTGGTAGCACAAATATGTTTGATGCAAAAATCAAGTCAAGTCCTTAATAAAGCAGAGACGACGTAGAGAACGTGCGTGTGGACTTGGAATATATTATCACATTCACAGCACGCAAAGCTAAGGCATGCAGGCAGCAGGGACGGCATAGTACTAGAAGTATATCATTCCAAACTTGTGAGGACCTAGTAGAATATCATTGTGGGCACGCAAAGCTAGAGCATTCCAAAGTGAGAGGCTGGCTGGGGCTGTAAAGTTGTAGCCGTGCATGTCCAATTTATCTTTGGCCTTGACAACATGACGAGAGCCCGCCAGCCAAACTTATATTTGGCTACCGTGAGACTTCATTCATCACTGCTCTCTGTTCGCAGGGTCTCCAGCTCCCTCGAGTGATTGTTACTTGTGATAAACATAGATAAGGATACACTCATAGACACGTACACACACAAGCACAAGGAGAGAGAGAGAGAGAGAGAGAGAGAGAGAGAGAGAGAGAGAGAGAGAGAGAGAGAGAGAGAGAGAGAGAGAGAGAGAGAGAGAGAGAGAGAGAGAGAGATGGAGACGTCTTACATTTGGAGAGGAGCTCTGCAATGGTGGGACGATTGGCAGCTGCGCGTGCTCGTCCTGGGCAGCCTGGGCCTTCAGTGGTTCCTCCTGCTGGCTGCCCCCATGCGCAAGTACGCCCTCCCGCGCGTCTTGAGGACGTTCATCTGGCTGGCGTATATTTCCAGCGATCCTCTGGCAATCTACGCGCTGGCCACCCTCTTCAATATAATCGCCACGCAAAGACCAGCAACTTCGGTGGTGACACTGGCCGCGAGCAGCAGTCGAGCATCCTGGAGGTCCTATGGGCTCCGATCCTTCTCATCTACCTCGGTGGGCAGGAGGGAATGAGTGGCTACGAGATAGAGGACAACAAGCTGTGGGGGAGGCACACCGTGACCTTGGTGTCCCAGGTGGCCGTCGCCCTGTACGCCTTCTACAAGTCGTGGCCCAGATCCAACGACCCAAAGCTATTGGTGGTCGCGGTTCTTCTCTTCGTCGTCGGGATCATCAGCTTCAGCCAGAAGCCATGGGCTCTCAAAGCTAAAGCCAGGAGACTGGCGGCTGTATCGTCCGGGGTGCAAGGACCAAAGAAGCCTTCCAACTGGAGGGAGCGAATGAACCAGTTTTTCTCCGGGGCGAGCCACTGCTTCACCGGCACCCGGAAGGCACAAAGTAATTTTTCAACCAATTTTTGTTTAGCTATATGTAGGTTGGCTGAAAATACAATTTGGGTCAGTCGATTTTTTGCGCCATTGATTTCTGCTTCAAGATTCATGCTCCTAGTTTTTTTGTTTCTGTTGTGACTACTGTTGTGTTTTGGGCTCAAATATTCCACTGACCATGGTTTTGGGTCAGTCGATTTATTATTGCGCTTAGGCCCATTTTGCTTATCTGTTGATAGGCCGACGTTGCTTCCTCTTTTTTTTCTGTTTGTATGCATTTTTTTTCTTTTTCTTTTCTAGTCGGTTTTTGTCGGTAATTTTGGGACGTTGGATGGGTGTAAAATGTATACATGCATGTATCGTATAACATGTGTATAAATTATACTATCTCCGTGTCAAAATATAAGACGTTTTTGTAGGCTAGTTTAGCCTAAAAAATGTCTGATATTTTGGTACTGAGGTAGTACTAGAGTGCAAAAATTGCAGTACCGTATGTTTATTTCTTACATATTAAAAAAGTGTAAAGTTGCATACAACTTTTTCTAAGTATTATTATTTTTCTTCTTCTTAAAGGGTATAATAGCAATGCCACTAATTCATTCTACCTCTTCATTTTTTTAGTTTTTCTTTCTTTTTCTTTTTTTCTAATGGTAATATAAATGTCACTAATTCATAAGTTCGGAGGAAACTTCATCTTTTCGAAATCCCACTATTATAAGCATATTCTTGCATATTATAAAAAAGCTAATTTTATGTAAACTATGTGCAAATTTTGAGATTATTTGCTTAAAACTTTTCATTTTTTTTCTCCTTATTAAATGGTAATGGCAATGCCCTAATTCGTTCTTTCTTAGAAAACTTAATTATTTTGATTTTATTTTAGTTTTTTTCACTTTCTTTCTTTTGAAAGGATAATATCAATGGCACTAACCCGTTCTATCTTGGAAAACTTTATTATTTTCATTTTATTCCAGTTTCTGTTTCATTTTCTTTCTTCTTAAAGGGTAATATCAATGCCACTAATACATTCGTCCTTATAAAAAAATATTTTAGTTTTTGTTTTATTTCTCTTTTCCTCTTCAATGGTAATACCAATGCCACAAATTACAGTACTATATTTATGTTGTTGCATATTTTTAAAAAGTGTGCAGTTTTCTTGTATATATTGTGCAAATTTTATAATTGTTTGTAATAATTTTTTTTATTCTGTCTTGTTAGAGAGTAATACCAATGACACTAATTCCTACTTTCTAAGAAAATTCATTATTTTAATTTGTTTTAGTTTTTATTATTTTTTCTTTATTTTTGAAGGATAATACCAATGCCGCTGATTCATTCTTACGCATAAGTTTTATTATTTTAATTTTTTAATTTTATTTCATGTTTTGATTCTTTAATGATAATACCAATGCCACTAATTCATCCTTTTTGAAACTTCTTTTTCCAAAAATTTATCTATTATATTCTTACTCTTGCATATTAGAAAAAATGTAATTTCTGTGTAAACTGTGTGCAAATTTTGTAACTGTTTGTTTTAGATTTTGTTTTAGTTTCTTTTTTCTTAAAGGGTAATACTAATGTGACTAATTCATTCTTTCTTAAAAAACTTCATTATTTTTTATTTAGTTTTAGTTTTTATGTGTGGAAACTTCATTTTTTATTTTTATGTGTGTAAGTATATAAGCAACTATTGCACATTATATATGCAAATTATACTAGAGCGTGAAAATTGCAATATTATATGTTTATTCTTTGCATAGTACAAAACATGCAATTTATGTTACTAATTCATTCTTTCTTAGGGAAACTTCTTTTTCGCAAAAAAATATCCACACTTATATGTTTGTTATTACATATTGTAAAAAACATAATTTATGTGTATATTTTGGCATTTTTAAAAAATGTTTATATTTTCTTTCTTCTTGACTTTTTAAATTATTTTGTTAAGTGCACACATTCATTATTTTGATTTTGTATTGTTTTCTTTCTTCTTTTAGGGTAATACAAAAACCACTAATTAAGTCCTTGCGAGACTTCCTTTTTGCAAAAACTTCACTATTATATGCTTATTCTTGCATGTTATATTAAACCACAATTTATATGTTATTTTTTCATTTTTTCCTAAAATATTCTTTCATTATTTGTTTTATCTTGGCCGATGGGTCAAGCTATTCTGAGATGTTCTGCTTAACTATCTTGACATTTGGTTATACTCCAATAAAAATCACATCATCTATTGGACCTAGCTCGTATATAAATCTCGGTTTGGTAGTTGGGTATGAAGAGGTGAAGACGTTATTGAATATTTAGAATGTGTAGGAAAGTTCTTAGATAATTTTTGGATATCTCGGTTTGGTAGTTGACGTACCAAAAAATGATTATTTGTGGTTTGCGGTTATTGTAAGTTTTCTTTATCCCTTTGCATTCATTCATGCCATTTTCACCCTATTGAGAAGCGTACATACATAACTTTTCACCAAGCTACGGTCCACACTGCGTCAGATGTACTAGTGTGGAATGTTTTCAGTCAACTGACCTCTAGCCGATCCCTTTTTCAACAGGCGGACTGGAGGAGGGCGGCAGGAAGCAGCAGGTGGTCTGGACGGAGGCAGACAGAGTGTTGATGGTGCTTGCAGACATGTCTCTGCTAGCAGCTGCCAAGGACCTGGTAGCACAACAGAAAATCGGCAAGGTGGAGGATGTTCTGCAACCTCTGGTCGTCGGTGAGATGGCCTTGCCGGGCTGGCTGCGGATCATATTCGCATTCCACTACACCAGAGAGCATGTGGTTGGAGGTCCCAATCCTCTCTACCTGCTCTATCATCGGTTGATGGTCCCGATCCTGCACATCACCGCCCTGACGCTGTTTGCAATGAGCGGCAAGCACCCGTACAAGCACACACACCGACGTGAAGATAACATACATCGTTATGTGCCTCACTGCCGCCATGGATGTCCTCGCGCCATCCATCCACCGACTCCTATACCACACCACCTAATGTCCAAGACAAAATTTACAGCCCTGTGCGGGACGATACCCAGCTATAACCTCATAGACACCGCTCTCCGGGAAGGTGACAAGAGCATTGGGTGGATATACATGTGGGCTTCAATTGCAATTTCAACAGCTTTTGCAGGCCTCAACTTGGTCAACTGTACGAAAAGGTCACACAAACTGTGATTATAGATCTGGTGGAAACACAAGACCAAGACCTTGCGAGTTACAGGATCTTCAATTCCAGCAACTGGGTTCTAAGCCAGGAGCTGCGAGAGAGAAAACAATGCTTAGGCGTCTCATTTGACCGGAGCGTCCTTCTGATCTTTGCTTCCGCTGCGATGACTTGGCCGGACCGTAAGACGCGCTGGAAGCTCATGTACCGGGCGTGGCTGGGCATGCTCTGCTACTCCGCCAGCATGTGCAGGGGCTACCTGCACGCCAAGAGCTTGGGTGAAGGCGGAGAGTTCCTCACTTACGTCTGGCTCGTGCTCATGCTCAAGGGGGCCAAGAGCTTGGTCGACAAGCTTCAGATGCCGCCGGAGACTCAAGCTTCCGACAATGCCGGATCACAAGCATGAGATCATCGAGGGTCGGAAGACGAGGCCGATCGAAGAGCGCAGACTGTGCGTGGTTCATTGATTTATCTACCTGTTTGCTTGTTTTTCTGATGCATTTCTGTTTGTGTGTTGATGACTAGTAGTTGCAAATAATCTTCTTGTTCTTGTGTGTTTAATATTTTTGCAGTAACTGTTTATTGGCCACTAGTTGAGCTATGTCATTTACGCTCTTCTCATGTATACGCAATGCCCACTAGCTAGGCTGCTACTAGCAAGCATTTTTGTATCACGCTTTGTGTTAATTTCTCTGGCTCATATTACTTGTTGCTCAAACCTATCCATATTACAAGGGCCCTCCGATCCACGTTACTTGTCGCTCAAACTGATGTATTTACCACTGAAATACGTCTAGATACGTCTGTTTGGACAACAAGTAATATGGATTGTTGTAGGGAGTATAAACATAATATCAGGCAGGCAGCAAGCAGCCTGATGGTTTTAAAGTTCGGACATGGTTCTACAAACACCTATCTAGCTCAGGTGCCCTAGTAATTCGACCAAGTGTGCTGGAAAAAGAAACCGCAAACTTTCTGCAATTTTCCTAGAGTATTCTGTTCAAAACTGGGTATCAAAGAACAATGTATGGAAGAACATACCATTTAGTTCTGCATGATCATCATGGTCTACAATAACAATACAACATGGCCTTCTGGTTCTTTAGCTAATCAGTACACGTAAGGTAGAATCCTCCAGGGCACAAGCTTGCAGTACTCTGCCCAGATGTCCTTGTACTTCTCCGAGCACCTCGCCTCGTCTCTTCTCTCCCTCCATATCAGCAGGATCAGCAGGTAGGTCGGGTAGAAGTACGGGATCACAGAGCTGCAGAAAAAAATTATGGGTTACATACAAGGTTACATACATGCTTGACAGGATTGAGATGACTGATTTTAAGCCACAGGAAGGGTATCTCTCACCTGGCTCCACAAGGCAAGCTGAATGAGAGTGCCAGAAGCAGATCTCCAAGGTAATTGCAGTGCCTTGCAATGCCCCTACACGCAACGACAAAGAGACAAAGGACTTGTTCTTTTAGTTTTTTTACATTCAGGACAGCAGCAGTTAGCATGCATGATTACTCCCAAGAGACAAGGGGACATCCAAGGTTTGAAAAACTTCACATGTCTAGAAAACTACTGCTGTTCAGTCAAGTGCAATGGTTGCATAAATCTGTCGCGAACATCATTTAGGTAGGCAGGCGCGCAGTGTTCTAACTAGTATGAATCACATTTGTGTTGACTGTTTACCTACTTACTACCTACCTACATGTGCTTCCCTCACATTTTTCTTCAGCCGACTAAACAGGACCGGCTAAATATTCAGAAGAAGAAAAAAGTGTATGCGGGCTCTATTTTGTTTACACTCTATTAAACAGAAAGAGATCAATTGCAGTACACGATGCTGCTAAAATAGCCAGCATTACACAGTTCAGAACAAGATGTGCACAGATAACTAGTCGACAAAGAAGAAAAACAAGCACAGGTTCCACGAGATGAATGTAGAACTTACCAGTAGCCAGATACAAGTAGTTTTCCCCCAACAACTTTGGGAGGTTTACCCCATATAGGAGCTTTAGGGTCCTTCTTGAACAAATGTTTCTGTTTGTTGGCACCTCTGAACACTAGATAGCTGTGTGCAAAATGAAGCAAGGCTTGGTCAAAGATATTACAATGCAAGAAGCAGATTGTACAGCATAGGTAATCCAATGGAGGGTTTGTGAGGGACACGGAAAAGAGTACCCAATAAGGAAAATGATGCAGTTAGCAACGGAAGCCAAAAGTGGCAGCTCCACTTTGTTTCTCAGAAGCCACCAACCCTGGTCAACAACACATCATAAAACTTGGTGAGCAGCTCATTTGACAACCTTCATAATTTAACACAAGAGACAGGGATACTATTACAGGAAGCTGCACATTTGATAGTCATATAACTGAGAGAACAAATTTAGGAATAATGCACTGAGTAAAGTATATTCAGTAGCGGCATGAGTAGATATTAGCAATTCAAATAATACCCTTTTTCCATAAATGGAATACCTGAATAGTGAAGGTAAAAGGAACGAAAACTAGATCACCAAACACCAGCATGAATCCCAACCTTTCCGCAATAATGTCCCATCTGGAAATAATGGTCAAGCGAATCACAGGAAGGAAAAAAAAACAATGAAGTATGAAGCTTCATCCTTGCCACCATAAGCCCCATATGCAGTCTATAAGCAACAACATTCATCTATTTACTAGAAACAACATGTACTTACGTGGAGGTCATGAATTCTTCATGAATGAAGTAATCTATAATATACCACTGCATGAAGAAACATAATTACTTTCACTTATAATATAGTAGCTGATGATCGAATAAGTAGTTGTCAGTGTTCAATACCCCACAAAAGAATTGGTAAAGAATGACTGCACGGTTAACTGAACCAGCTAGGTAGCTCTTTGCAAGCAAAGAGAGGTTGATAAACAACCATGCCATCATTCCAGCCCTTATGAAAAAGAACCTGCAACCATGATGAACAGAAGAAAAAACATTTATGATCAGGTCCATAGTTTACTGTGATTCATACTTTCTTTTACTGTTTTAGTGATAAAGTTATGCAGGGAAAGTTTTTGAAACTGAATATATATAGTTAATATTCAACATTAACTTGTATTCACACTAATTGCCACCACAAAATAGGATGATATGACCTGTGGAAACAATTATGCAGAAATAAATAAATAGCTATGCAGCATGCCGAACTTCATTTCCAATTGTACTTCAGTCTATAAGAAATATTCATTTGTATTTATGTATCTATTTTATGTATCTATATAAAAATAGAAGCTAGCATGTCAGTTTTAAAGGCAGGAGATCTCAAGAAAATAAAAACTTGCTGTTAATTTATCAATGGGTTAACAAGACCAGTATCAAATAAATGGGAGTAGCTACACTAGCAAACCAATAACTCAATTTTCACAGCAATCATATGCCATCCCAAATTTCCCAGCAAGTGTCACAATTACGTAAGTAAACAAGGAAGACACTGCCAACGTACTTGAGGTCAACTCCCATGAAATGGGGATTAAGCTGCACTCCGAACCACCTGTTAGACAAAGTGGCACCTAACATCATTAAACAGGAAAACAGGAGTGGAATAGACAAGGTGATATCTAACATCATTAAACAAGAAAACAGGAGTGGAGTTCTGAAAATAAAAGGTCCTGTTTGTGTGAATAAAGTTGCGCAAAAGTACCAATCTTCTATGAAGCTCCCAGTAGCATGTGGTTTCAATGAAGAACTTTGATGGCGGGACCTTAACCCAGTATAATAGAGCAGGAAACTGACCTGAAATGGAACATGATGACATGAGTTAATCGAGAGGATGTTATTTGATTTGTTCCACCTGTGACCAGATGTTACCAAATAGTATTAGGTGTTCAAGTTCAATACTAGTGTTATTACCCAAGTCTGGCTTTACCATGACTGAACTTGTGACAGTTGGGTTCAGACATGAGTGTCCAACAAGTCTAAATTTACATCATAGTTGTATAAATAAGATGTCGAGGTAGGAAGTGGCACCTACAATGACACTGAAAGTGAAGGTGGTCGACAGCAGCTCGAGCCCACGGTCAGCCACGACCTGCAAAGCAAATAACAATCGCGACCCCGATCAATTCAGCATAACTTTTTGTGACTCTCCCGGATGCGGTTGACTTTTGTGGATCTCACCGTGGGAGTCATCCAGCCCGTGTAGACGCCGAGCGCGGAGAGCCCCAGGAGCAGCAGGAGCGAGAGCAGACCTGCACACGCGCGCGCGCGCCGGTTAGAGTCGGCTGAGCAGACAGACAGACAGACGGCGGAAGAAAGAGAAGCGCTTTGCGCGTCAGAGAGAGAGAGAGAGAGAGAGAGAGAGAGAGAGAGAGAGAGAGAGGGAGAGGGAGAGGGAGAGATGAGGGGCACCATTGCAACGGTAGTGGAGGCGGGAGGAGTCGGGGAGGACGGCGCCGGCGACGAGCTTGCCGGGGAGGAGGGCGCCCGCGGCGGCGAGGTACGCGAGGTAGGAGGCCAGCACCACCGCCGCGCTCCAGGAGGGCGCCAGCGCCGCGAGCACGCCGGCGGCGGCCGCCGCGTCCATCCCCGTCGTCGCGGCGAAAGGGGATCTCAGCTAGTCACTCTGAAGCCAACTGCAGCGCGACGAATCCGGAGGAAATCGGGGGAGCCCGTGGACCACAGTAAACTGGGAGTCAAATTTCCAGTGAAGGTGGGCCTTTGAATTCAAAGGAGGCCCATTTCCGTCAGCTCTGTTTGAAACGCAGGTCTTTTTTTTTGTATATATAATGCGTCCCTCAAATTCGAACAAAAATTTGCAGAAAATTTTGGATAGTTTCATAGAAATACTGTGATTCATGTAGGGTGCCTCGGGAGGATTTATTTACATAACTTGCCAACAAGATGCCACCCCGACCGTGTCTGCCCTTATGTGTGTGTTTTTTTTTAAAGGATCCCAAGACCTCGCGTATATTGTGCAAGTAACCAAACTATTGTTTGAGAGACAACTCAAGTGCACGCTGATATCGGTAAAATATGTGAATATTGATTTATATGTATGCTCATATGTATGTGGCAACCGTGTGGCAGATTGCAAAACTGCCACACGATCTCATAAAGCGACGCCTTCGTCAAACCCACCCATCCAGGCACCCACGATCCCCACCTATCTATCGCGTTGCTACCCTGCGCAGAATCTCGTGGTCACCGCCCACGCCGCCGCCCACGCCAGTCCGTGCCCCCAAGCTCGACATGCTTGCCAGCCCTTCCTGGGTCGAGGTCGTCCGTGTTGATCCACTCCGCCGAGCGCTGCCACCGCCGTCAGCGCGAGTCCCGGCCACCGCGCTCACGTGCTTCCCCATCTCAGCGAACTTCCTTCTCAGGCGGTCGTGATGGGAAGGCAGAGGAGGGCCATGGTGGGGCGAGCAGCGGTGCTCTCCCTTGAAGCAGGGCTAGAAGCGAGGCGGCGAGTGCACGTTTCACGGTCGGGAAGGCGGGCGGGCGACGACTGCCGGCACGGGTGCTGCTGCTGCGGCCACTCGCGACAAGCGGTGGTAGATAGCCTAACGAGCTGCTGTAGCGGGTGCGGGGCTCACAACCGGGAAGACGATGGGCAGCGGCGTCCGGTGCTCACCCAGTAGCCGGAGAGGCCAACGACGGCGGCCGACGTTGTTGCTGCTGGTGCTGCCACGTCCACACGTGACGAGCTGTTGCGGCCACGGACCAAGATCCATTCAGCAAGCAGCAGTTTCTCATACTTGTTGTTTGATTGATCCATTCAACTGCAAGAGTGCACGTCTCTGTGTCGCGGACATGGACCAAGATCAGCAGTTGTTTGGTCTGTTCAGCTCCGGCTCATGCGTCTACTTCGAATGATGATGATGCTTTTTACAAGTGCCAGTAGTAGCTTGAAGGAAAGAGCCTCATGTTGATGAAAATAAAAATGATGCTAGCATCAATTTTGAAGCAGCAGCAGCAGATCTAGCATCAATTTTGTTCTCTCTTAAGGTGAATAGAGTACTCAGCTTCTCTTTGGTTGAAATTTTGCTCATAAATAGGGGGGTATATGTTGATGATAAATCATGGTTGTTGAAAATAGTCTCGCAAGAGGTGAAGAACCAAATCCATTGTATATTTTATCTGTTCTTTCCCAAACCAAACACACAGTTAGATACAAACATCGCGATAACTTTGACCCAGGGAAAAAATGTTGGAAAATATACCCCGGTAATTGATGTGTAAATATCATGATAATATACACACAAAAGAGCTGATAACTCACATACAAATATCACAGTAATTTTGGACCCTAGGAAAATGTTCTTGAAAACATACCCTGATAAATTACGTGAAAATAATATGGTAATATATGAAAAACATACCTGATAAATTACATACAAACAACGCAGTAGCTTTTACCAAAGAAAGAAAAACGTTGTTGAAAAACATACCCAGTAACTTATATGAAAATACCATGGTAATATACGAACCACCTATCCGATAACCTACTTACAAACACCACGGTAACTTTAACCAAGGAGGGGAAATTATTGAAAAACATCATTGATAACTTAAGTAAAAATAGCACGGTAATATATGAACCACATGCCCGATAAGTTACTTACAAACATCATGGTAACTTTGACCAAAGGGGGGTGGGATTGTTAAAAACATCCCCCGATAACTTATATGAAAATAGCACGGTAATTAAAGAACCGTGTACCTAATAACTTACGTACAAATACCGCGGTAACTTTGACCAAGGAGAGAAAAAGTTGTTGGAAACATAACCCCCTCCCCTTGATAACTTATGTAATAATAGCACGGTAATGCACGAATTACATACCTGATAACTTAAGTACAAACACCATTGTAACTTTTGACCAAGGGGGGAAAATTGCTGAAAAATATAACCCTGTTAACTTATGTATAAATACCACGGTGAATAACATACTACAGGGGTGGTAACTTATGTAGCCGAGGCATGTTAACTTTTGACCCAGAAAAAGAAGTCGTTGGAATATACGTACCAACATGGGATATAGTTCCGAAGATCTCGTGGCGACGAATCTTTTATGTGAAAACGGTTTTGCATCAGATCGATGGTTTGAGGTACAAAACATTTTGAATTTTGAGAATAAGAAGAATCTAAGATGACATCGACTTTTTTATGCTCTAGTGCATACATACATATGCATGTAGAGAAGGTGTGAGAACAATGTTTATGCCTCCGGTAATTTATGTGAAAATACCATGGTAAGTTGAATACTACATGTGTGATAACTTATGTAGCCGAGGCGTGGTAACTTTTGATCTGGAAAAAAATTCGTCGGAACATACCAACATGGGATCTAGTTTTGAAGATCTCGCCGTGACGAGTCTTTTATGTCAAAACGGTTTTTGCATCGGACTGACGGTTTGAGCTACAAAACATTTTGAATTTTCGGAATAAGGATAATCTAGGATGAGATCAACTTTTTTGTCTTCTGGTGCATGCATGTAATTAAAGTAATGAATGCCCATGAAAAAAAGATGATTCATTCTAATGCAATTATGCATGTAATTAAAGAGGAAAGAGAAGGTGTGTGGTAGTTTTAGCTATGTGGCACACGTGTGCCAAATATCACAATCCTATATGTATCTAGTGGTATGCATGTATGGACCATGCATGTAAAAATCCAATCAAAAATATATAATATTATTTCTCTGCGAAAAATGTCTGAACATATGGCATCCACATATCACGTAGATCATCATGAACATGGTGATTCTAGTGTTGGGACACACGTACAGACATATCCGCCTTGGTGGGAGTGGGAACAAAACAAAGTTTAGCCATATTCACCTTGGTGGGAACAAAATAAAGTTTATCCAGTGTGGAGCTAAGTCATGAATACCTCACACGAGTAGCCTATTTTAGACCATATCTAGAATGCAATAATAGGTAGATACGTCTTTAATAGATGTACAAAATTGTCAACCAAAACAGTGGCCAAGCACCATTGTATGTTCCAAACTTAAAAGACTGAGTTCTTGCAAGATATGTCGCGCGGCAACTTAATTGTGTATTTTCGGCAATGGAGCTAGTTGAAAGACTTACCTCCCGATGAACAGATAGAAAGAAATGCAATGACTAGTATATGAGGCATAATCCGAGGCAGTCATCACCTCACAACACTATCAATTCTGATAGTAGCTACACTAGTAGAAAAAGGACCTAATGTGAGACACATTAGTCCCGGTTCGATTTTGGCCCGGTACTAATGGCACCATTAGTGTCGGTTCGAACGACTATGCATTAATGCCGGTTCGTGTTGAACCTTTAGTACCTGTTCGTGCCACGAACCGGTGCTAAAGGGGTGGTGGCAGGCTGGCGTCAGGCGGGGGCCCCATGATCACCTTTATTACCGGTTCGCGGCACAAACCGGTACTAAAGAGCTAACCTTTAGAACCGGTTCATGCCATGAACCGGAACTAAAGGAGTCTAACCTATAGTCCCGGTTGGAGACACAAACCGGGACTATAGGGCTATTTTCAAACTCTACCCCCCCCCCCCCCCCCCCCCCCGGTCCGTGTATCGCATTTCAGTTTTGAAACAATCAAAAGAAAATGATAAAAACTTCAGAAAATAAAATCCTTCGAGAGGTAGTTATATTACTACACCTACTAGTTATGAAAATTTGAAAACTTAAATTTGGACATGTTTTGCAAAAAGTGTAGGGAAAATATAAAACGGCTATAACTTTTGCATACGATGTCGGAAAAAAACGTATAATATATCAAAAAATTCAGCACGAAAATCCGCATCCGATGGAGACCACCTACGGCCTGTTTGCAATTTTTTAGAATCCTCAAATTCCAAAAGGAAAAAAAGATATGGTCAAATTTCAGTTTTTTTAAAAAAATTTGGTTAAATCTGGTCAAACTACTTATTCAAGAAGTATTAATGTTACTACATAATTATTCAAGAATATTAGTGTTACTAAATAATTATTTCAATTTTTTGAATTTTGGTCAAATCTGGTCAAACTATGGTCAAACTATGGTCAAACTATGGTCAAACTTATTCAAAAATATTAGTGTTACTAAATAATTACTGTTTTTTAGAATAATAGTTTCAAACTCAAACGGTGAAACGTGTGACCTAATGCTCAAGCTAAACTGCTGAGGGTTAATAGGATTTGACAACTTACATTTGTCAGGAAAATAACAAGTGCAGACTTGGAATGTAGGGGGAATAGAACTCCGAAGTTAAGCGTGCTTAGGCTGGGGGAGTGAGAGGATGGGTGACCGGCCGGGAAGTTAGGCGATTTGAAATGAGTGATCCACACTTGAGCAGTTAATAGAGGTGATTAGAGACTAAATCATTAAATAATTTAGAAAAAATCAAAATCAAAATTTTTTTCCAAAATTTTCAAAAAAAAAACCTTTAGTAAAGGTCCCCCATACCAGGGCGCGAGCTCACGCCACGTGGTGGCACTTTAGCGCCGGTTCGTGCCGAACCGGTACTAAAAGGAGATGGAACCGGCACTAAAGACCCTTACGAACCGGTTTTAAAGCTCCGTTTTCTACTAGTGCTAGTTAGACAAGTGTATCAAAGCCGTATCAATTTTGATGGAATAAGTTTAGAGTTAACCTTCAAGAGACTACATAGTGTACTATAGCAACCATAGAATCACATCGTAAGAGAGATAGGCGTATCTAGACCTAATGATATAGTTATCATAGTGAGAGGGGGGGGGGGATAATGATGCATGGGAGTTGGGACTTTGGGAGAAGGAATAGTTGTACACACATATAGTGGGGAAGGCATTGTGAATTCCACCTTTTCATTTGACCGTAATGAAAACCATCATTTCAGATGAGAGAATAGCAACCACCATGGCTGCTATCACTATTTTCCCATTAAAAAATATAATTTTTGTGGAGCTACCACACCATTAATATTTTCAGCTTCCGTGTACCTACTCAATGTTCCTTGGATTTAGTAGCACTGTCACTGCTCCACATATATTTCCTACTATCATTCAGTTTTGTTGGCCCACTATGTTGGTTACGCATCTCCCTTTTCTGAATTCTATAAAGCGCAATGGTCTAGTAGAACAAAAATCAACATATTAGTTTAGTTGGGTGCATCATTTGACAAAGATCCTGGAAACATACCATTCAATTTATCATCTAGAAAAAAGACCATGTATTCTCGTCTAGGTATTCCTCATTTAGCTTATCTAGTTAGGCATGGAAGGCATAGGGAACCTGTAGACAACTGTTACTTGCCTCAGAAGGTTCACTCACACATACATGATGGCATATCAATCAACCGCCATGTTCAGCATGACTACGTGGAAAAGTACGCAAATGATGACACATCGACCGACTGCGGTGTATTGCTCTTCATTAGCTTCAGTGGCGACACACATGGATGGATGCATGGTTCATCAGTAATGTATTTCTCAAAACTGTTCAATGTTGCGCTTATTTGATAATCTGATGTGCAAGAAATGTCTATGAAATTAGAGACACGTAGTTTAAGGAAACACCAAACTATGATTATTTTTTGGATAAGCTATATTATCACAATACACCACAATGCCGAACACCTCCTTACAAGGACTGGGACTTTGGGAGGAGAACAGTAGTTGTATGCGCATATAATGGGGAAGGGAATTTTGCATTCGACCTTCTCATTTTTATCGTAGTGAAAGCCACCACTTCCGACGAGGAACTCAACCAATATCACCATGTTCTCATAAATTATATGATTTTGTGATCATAGACACAACTACCACATCATTACTATTTCCACCTCCTATGTACCTACGAAATGTACCCCTAAAAAAATGTACCTACGAAATGTTCCTCGGCTTCGCTACGTTCCTCACTCCTACCCCTAAAAAAATGTACCTACGAAAGGTATGCATCTCAACTTCTCTGAAGTCTATAAAACACAAAGGCCTAGAGGAACAATAATCAATATATTCTAATTTACTTGTCTGCATCTATTGACGAATATCTTTAGAAGGACGTTTGATTTATCATCTATGATGAAAAGACCACATATTCTCCTCTAAGTATTGCTCCTTTAGCCTATCTAGCTAGGCATGGAAGGCACTGGGAACTCCTAGACAGTTGTTATTTGCCACGCAAGGTTCACTCAAAGACCTGTCAGGGATACAACCGGCAAGCAATGAGGGTGGGAGAGGGACTTGGTCGGGGAGGCACAAGGTATGTGAAGAAGGACACTTTTGCTTCGGCACACCCCCCCTAAACACAAGAAGGACTGAGATTGCTCGATACCCATTCGTAATCAGGGGCATGATGGCCATATCCTATATACCTAAGAGATTCATCCCCACTACTTGATTTATCTCAACATGCAACCCATCCACATCATCACACAACCCATCCAAATCAGAGAATAATGGTTGTTCTATTTATATGAGTAATATCTTTTATGGTCATGCATCTTTGAAGAGTGGTCTATTTTTGATGAATCTCGATAGTAGTGATACACATATTCATAATTTTGAAGCCAAAAGATGCAGAGTTGATAATGAAAGTGCAACTTATTTGTGGCACTGTCGTTTAGGTCATATCGGTGTAAAGCGCATGAAGAAACTCCATACTGATGGACTTTTGGAACCACTTGATTATGAATCACTTGGTACTTGCGAACCGTGCCTCATGGGCAAGATGACTAAAACACCGTTCTCCGGTACTATGGAGAGAGCAACAGATTTATTGGAAATCATACATACCGATGTATGTGGTCCGATGAATATTGAGGCTCGTGGCGGATATCGTTATTTTCTCACCTTCACAGATGACTTAAGAAGATATGGGTATATCTACTTAATGAAACATAAGTCTGAAACATTTGAAAAGTTCAAAGAATTTCAGAGTGAAGTTGAAAATCATCGTAACAAGAAAATAAAGTTTCTACGATCTGATCGTGGAGGAGAATATTTGAGTTACGATTTTGGTGTACATTTGAAAAATTGTGGAATAGTTTCGCAACTCACGCCACCCGGAACACCACAGCGTAATGGTGTGTCCGAACGTCGTAATCGTACTTTACTAGATATGGTGCGATCTATGATGTCTCTTACTGATTTACCGCTATCGTTTTGGGGATACGCTTTAGAGATGGCTGCATTCACGTTAAATAGGGCACAATCAAAATCCGTTGAGACGACGCCTTATGAACTGTGGTTTGGCAAGAAACCAAAGTTGTCGTTTCTTAAAGTTTGGGGCTGCGATGCTTATGTGAAAAAGCTTCAACCTGATAAGCTCGAACCCAAATCAGAGAAATGTGTCTTCATAGGATACCCAAAGGAGACTGTTGGGTACACCTTCTATCACAGATCCGAAGGCAAGACATTCGTTGCTAAGAATGGATCCTTTCTAGAGAAGGAGTTTCTCTCGAAAGAAGTAAGTGGGAGGAAAGTAGAACTTGACGAGGTAACTGTACCTGCTCCTTTATTGGAAAGTAGTACATCACAGAAAACTGTTTCTGCGACACCTACACCAATAAGTGAGGAAGCTAATGATGATGGTCATGAAACTTCAGATCAAGATACTACTGAACCTCGTAGATCAATCAGAGTAAGATCTGCGCCAGAGTGGTACGGTAATCCTGTTCTGGAAATCATGCTACTAGATCATGATGAACCTACAAACTATGAAGAAGCGATGGTGAGCCCAGATTCCGCAAAGTGGTTTGAAGCCATGAAATCTGAGATGTGATCCATGTATGAGAACAAAGTATGGACTTTGGTTGACTTGCCCGATGATCGGCAAGCAATTGAGAATAAATGGATCTTTAAGAAGAAGACTAACGCTGATGGTAATGTTACTGTCTACAAAGCTCGACTTGTCGCGAAAGGTTTTCGGCAAGTTCAAGGGATTGACTATGATGAGACCTTCTCACCCGTAGCGATGCTTAAGTCCGTCCGAATCATGTTAGCAATTGCCGCATTTTATGATTATGAAATTTGGCAAATGGATGTCAAAACTGCATTCCTGAATGGATTTCTGGAAGAAGAGTTGTATATGATGCAACCAGAAGGTTTTGTCGATCCAAAAGGAGCTAACAAAGTGTGCAAGCTCCAGCGATCCATTTATGGACTGGTGCAAGCCTCTCGGAGTTGGAATAAACGCTTTGATAGTGTGATCAAAGCATTTGGTTTTATACAGACTTTCGGAGAAGCCTGTATTTACAAGAAAGTGAGTGGGAGCTCTGTAGCATTCCTGATATTATATGTGGATGACATATTACTAATTGGAAATAATATAGAATTTCTGGATAGCACAAAGGGATACTTGAATAAGAGTTTTTCAATAAAAGACCTCGGTGAAGCTGCTTACATATTAGGCATAAAGATCTATAGAGATAGATCAAGACGCTTAATTGGACTTTCACAAAGCACATACCTTGACAAGATTTTGAAGAAGTTCAAAATGGATCAAGCAAAGAAAGGATTCTTGCCTGTGTTACAAGGTGTGAAGTTGAGTAAGACTCAATGACCGACCACTGCAGAAGATAGAGAGAATATGAAAGATGTTCCCTATGCATCAGCCATAGGATCTATCATGTATGCAATGCTGTGTACCAGACCCGATGTGTGCCTTGCTATAAGTCTAGCAGGGAGGTACCAAAGTAATCCAGGAGTGGATCACTGGACAGCGGTCAAGAACATCCTGAAATACCTGAAAAGGACTAAGGATATGTTTCTCGTATATGGAGGTGACAAAGAGCTCATCGTAAAAGGTTACGTTGATGCAAGCTTTGACACTGATCCGGATGATTCTAAATCGCAAACCGGATACGTGTTTACATTAAACGGTGGAGCTGTCAGTTGGTGCAGTTCTAAACAAAGCGTCGTAGCAGGATCTACATGTGAAGCGGAGTACATAGCTGCTTCGGAAGCAATGAACGAAGGAGTCTAGATGAAGGAGTTCATATCCGATCTAGGTGTCATACCTAGTGCATCGGGTCCAATGAAAATCTTTTGTAACAATACTGGTGCAATTGCCTTGGCAAAGGAATCCAGATTTCACAAGAGAACCAAGCACATCAAGAGATGCTTCAATTCCATCCGGGATCTAGTCCAGGTGGGAGACATAGAGATTTGCAAGATACATACGGATCTGAATGTTGCAGACCCGTTGACTAAGCCTCTTCCACGAGCAAAACATGATCAGCACCAAGGCTCCATGGGTGTTAGAATCATTACGGTGTAATCTAGATTATTGACTCTAGTGCAAGTGGGAGACTGAAGGAAATATGCCCTAGAGGCAATAATAAAGTTATTATTTATTTCCTTATAATCATGATAAATGTTTATTATTCATGCTAGAATTGTATTAACCGGAAACATAATACATGTGTGTGAATACATAGACAAACAAAGTGTCACTAGTATGCCTCTACTTGACTAGCTCGTTAATCAAAGATGGTTATGTTTCCTAACCATGAACAATGAGTTGTTATTTGATTAACGGGATCACATCATTAAGAGAATGATCTGATTGACATGACCCATTCCATTAGCTTAGCACCCGATTGTTTAGTATGTTGCTATTGCTTTCTTCATGACTTATACATGTTCCTATAACTATGAGATTATGCAACTCCCGTTTACCGGAGGAACACTTTGGGTACTACCAAACGTCACAACGTAACTGGGTGATTATAAAGGAGTACTACAGGTGTCTCCAAAGGTACATGTTGGGTTGGCGTATTTCGAGATTAGGTTTTGTCACTTCGATTGTCGAAGAGGTATCTCTGGGCCCTCTCGGTAATGCACATCACATAAGCCTTGCAAGCATTGCAACTAATGAGTTAGTTGCGAGATGATGTATTACAGAACAAGTAAAGAGACTTGCCGGTAACGAGATTGAACTAGGTATTGGATACCGACGATCGAATCTCGGGCAAGTAACATACCGATGACAAAGGGAACAACATATGTTGTTATGCGGTCTGACCGATAAAGATCTTCGTAGAATATGTAGGAGCCAATATGGGCATCCAGGTCCCGCTATTGGTTATTGACCGGAGACGTGTCTCGGTCATGTCTACATTGTTCTCGAACCCGTAGGGTCCGCACGCTTAAGGTTACGATGACAGTTATATTATGAGTTTATGCATTTTGATGTACCGAAGGTTGTTCGGAGTCCCGGATGTGATCAGGGACATGACGAGGAGTCTCGAAATGGTCGAGATGTAAAGATTGATATATTGGAAGCCTATGTTTGGATATCGGAAGTGTTCCGGGTGAAATCGGGATTTTATCGGAGTACCCGGAGGTTACCGGAACCCCCCGGGAGCTATATGGGCCTTAGTGGGCTTTAGTGGAAAGGAGAAAGGGACAGCCCAAGGTGGCTGTGCGCCTCCCCCCTTCCCCTAGTCCTATTAGGACTAGGAGAGGTGGCCGGCCCCCTCTCTCTCTTTCCCCCCCTCAAGGAGTCCTATTCCAACTAGGATTGGGGGGGGGGAATCCTACTCCCAGAGGGAGTAGGACTCTCCTGGCGTGCCTCCTGTGGCCGGCCAGCCTCCCCCCTCTAGTCCTTTATATACTGAGGCACCCTAGAACACACAAGTTAATCCACGTGATCTATTCCTTAGCCGTGTGCGGTGCCCCCAGCCACCATATTCCTCGATAATACTGTAGCGGAGTTTAGGCAAAGCCCTGCTTCTGTAGTACATCAAGATCGTCACCACACCGTCGTGCTGACAGAACTCTTCTCCGACACTTTGCTGGATCGGAGTCCGGGGATCGTCATCGAGCTGAACATGTGCTCGAATTCGGAGGTGCCGTAGTTTCGGTGCTTGATCGGTTGGATCGTGAAGACGTACGACTACTTCCTCTACGTTGTGTCAACGCTTCCGCAGTCGGTCTGCGTGGGTACGTAGACAACACTCTCCCCTCTCGTTGCTATGCATCACCATGATCTTGCGTGTGCGTAGGAATTTTTTTGAAATTACTACGAAACCCAACAGCGAGATGTGGCGCGCCCCACCAGACACATGTCTGACGGGTAGCGCGAGGAAATAGCCTGTGTTGCGAGACCGATCTGACCCTCAAGATGATCTCTGATCAAAAAAACCTTCAACATGATAGTTGTTTGTCTCGTCGAAACGGTCAAGATTGCTTTTGGGCTTGTTTTCATCCGAGATCGTTTACCACTGCAAAAAAGACCCACAAGGTGCAGCCAGTTTAAATCGAACAGTTTTGGAAAGTTCGGATAAAACCAGTCCGAATTTGACTAGGGTTTTGGATGTGAATTGATGTAATTTTCTTGTAAGGAAAGCCTAGATAAATCCTTTGCTTGTACGGGAAGTCCAGCCGCCTCTTATATATGTTGGTGGTGACGGCCGATTGAAACAACACACAATCGAACAAATCAATATACTACTTTTTCATCTACGTTTTATCTCTCCACCGTTTTTCTCTCTCGTTCTTCGCTGTTCTTCGTGTTTGAGAGCTGAGAATCCCGAGGCTCTAGGGGCGAGCGAATCGACCTAGGGCAGCCCATAGCCGCCGCAATCCCTGACGGGGTCCCTCCCGGGTGCGCGGGGTTTCGGGTCTGCAAAAGCGCCCGCCGACTGTCTTGCGTATTGCGCTGTCGGTCGGGTCTCCTTCAACGTGAGCTGCGGTGCATCACCCCCGGCGTCGAGGGTACACGTGACGTGTTCGTGTGTTAACACCTCCTGCAGCACAAGCACCACACGAGAAAACCCCCCTCAGCCTTCCATAGCGAGGCCGTTACCACTGCGGCAGAGGCCGACAGAGGCAAGGGAGGGAGGGTACCCATGACACAAACCATACGATGGGGACCTGAGGTGGCAGCGGGGGAAGAAGGGGGTCTTACTGGTTGCCCTGCTTTGTGTGGCCCTAGAGTAGGCTACTCGAGAGTCGTTTTGTTGTTCTTTGGTAATGCGGTTGATCTCATCCACCCAATATCCCATACACTGGGAGAATTATTCCCAGCCGCTGCATCTATTTTCTTCGCCTCCGTCTCCCTTCTAACATCTCCTCTTCCTCTGTCTCTCTCTTCTGTCGTCTCCTCCACGACAACTCCACCCGCCTAAATTGCTTCATGGCAGGGGCAGCGACCCCTTCACCTCTCCAGTCATCAAATCTCCTTCCTTACTCTACATCCTAACCCCTAGATTCATCCGGGGGATCATTTGCCCCAATTTTTTTCAAAAAGGGGCGCTTTATATATATACTTAAAAGGTTTAATTTAGTTAAATGATATGTCCAGGATTGTTTCAATGACAAGTGGCCCCAGACCCCACCCACCAAGAGAGTCCCTTGAGGCGCCGCCGTGCTCGGTCACGAACGGTGGATCGAGGCTAAGACCTGGCTTTGCGCGTAGTGTCAGGCCTCTCAGACTATAGGTGGCCAAACAGGCCGGGATAGCTGGGCCGGCCCGATAGCACGGCCGGCACGGCACGTGCTAAACGGGCCAGGCCCGACACGCGGCACCCCAGGGGCTGTGCCTGGGCCTGAAGGCCGAGCACGCAAGCCGGCATGGCCCGGCCCGATTATATTTTATTTTTTATTTTTTTTATGTATCCTAATATGGCCCAACAGGTAAAAATAGGCTAAAAACGCCCGGTGCGCAAAATAGGTGGCCTGTGGGCCGGCCCGACTAGCATATGGGCCGTGCTTGGACTGCAGGCTGCAGCACGCGGGCTGGCACGGCACAGCCCGTATAATAATCATGCCTCGGCGGGCCGGGCCGTGCCAGGCACGATTAGGATGGGCCGTGCTGTGTCGGGCCGGGCCGGCCCGTTTGGCCAGCTATATCTCAGACTAGCTGCTGCAGGGCAACGACAGCTCCACCGGCGTGATGATTTCAAACAGTTGAAAGATGAAATAATTTTACGTAAATAATTCGAACGAAGATCATAATCAGGACTCAGTAAACCGAATGAGTCAATTAATGTCCATCGCCATCTGCAAAAATGGGCAGGCCGGACGGGTCCATACGGCAGAAATATCACCAACAAGCAGCGGACGCATCGATTGACCAAATTACCAAAATTTATACACATTCAGGTCAACGTTGCAATTCCGTGTGAGTTCGTTACAGTTGATCCAATCCGGGCCTTGAACCATCCTACTACCACTAGTTCTACTTCTACCAAAGAAGAAGAATCATACTACCGGTCGATCCGATCAGAGCCAGCCGGAGCCCGCCCGGTCGTCATCTCACATCTTAGGCGGCGGGGACTCCGAGGAAGTCGAGCGCGGACCGGGCCATGACGGCGGCGAACTCCCCGAAGCTAATCACGCCGTCCCCGTCCGCGTCCGCGTCCCGCATCATGGTCCGCAGCTCCTCGAAGGTGAGCGGCTGGCCCAGCTTGGCCATGGAGCGCGCGAGCTCGGCGGCGGAGATGTAGCCGTTGCCGTCGCGGTCGAAGGCGCGGAAGACCTCGAGCAGCTGCGCCTGGTCGACGAGCCGCGGCGCGTGGGCGGTGAGGACCGGCGCGATGGCGCGCGCCAGCTCGTCGAACTCCACGGTGCCGCTGCCGTCGGCGTCGATGGCGAGGAGCAGCGCGCGCGACTCGTCGCCCGTGGGGCGTAGGCCGAGGGAGCGGAGGAGGGCCGCCAGCTCGAGCTGGGTGAGGCTGCCGTCGCCGTCCATGTCGAAGCGGTCGAAGAGGGAGCGCAGCTGCTTCAGCTGGCTGCCCCAGAGCGACGCCCCCTTGGCTGGCGCCGGCGATGGGTTCGTCATGTCGATGGAGGTAAAGGTTGGATCTTTGACTTGGTGGCGGTGAGGGTGGGGGTGGATGGGATCGGAGGAGGTGGAGGTGGGGATGGAGAATGGGTTTGGGGTGAGACCGGCCGGGGTGGAGAAGACGACTTTGGTATATATTTATGGAGAGATTACCGGGCGGCAGGCGGGGAGGAAGACGCGTCGGCGTTGGTGGTGACCGGGTCGGTGGGTGCATGCACGGAAGGAGCGGAGCGATGGAGGAGGAAACTCTAGGTGGGTGCGCCCGCCGTGCGCGTCAAAAACTGCACGGTAATACGTACTCCACTTTCTTGTTTTTTTAAACACAGTACAGACGCAAGGGCTCATATACACATGCATACACTCACTTCTACTTCAGAGAGGGGATGGTCAGTGGCTCAGTGCTGCTGGCGTGAGGTTTTACTTAGTTGTGTGGCATGCAAAATTAGACATGGAGTACAAAAGAACTTGGTGTTTGTACCTTTTTTCTTAACAAAAAACACTTGAGTCTATAAACCAAACTAGCAGTAGAAACATAATATCACTGTACAAAGAAATTGTGCCGGGGTCCCTGGGGCTCTCGAATAGGCCGATGGTGTACCGCTCCAATGCTCAAGCCATCCTAACATTGTTCACGGACGGAAAGTTATCATGACCAAGGTTTTGCAGAACCACCGTAGAAAAGAAAATGTCACAACCAGAAAAGCTCAGCTTCCAATAAAACTCGCGCGCATCACGTCGACACCTAAGGATGCACCAACGTGACCAGAATGACCGCAAATGATAGTTTTGGCTCCGCCACACCGACAGTCTCTAGTTTCACGTACAAAATGAATGGTGAGAATCTTTGCCTGCGAACCATAGACATTGCCAACATACAAAAACATCGAGATGGAAGAATTAATCAACGAGAAACGCCATCACTATCAACGGTGCACCACCGAGGACTAAGTTATTGTATGCCGTCGCCACTATCTGTCGTAAGGGTTGAAGCGGCGGACAACGAAGGCCTGCCTAAAATTTCCAAATGGAGGAAACCACATCTCCATCATAGATTTAGGCCTTCTAGCGCTCCCACAGCAATAGGTCTGGTGAACGAGGATAGGGGGACAACATCTCACCGATGAAGGAAAGGTAGCAGCGCGGTGCGCCCAAGATCATCTCTTGCTAGGGTTAGGAGCGAAAGGGCTTGGGTGTAGTCTATAACTTGTGTGCGTTTTTTCAGCCGGATCTTTGCACGGTTGGGCAATTTTCGGAACTTCTCCATTGAATTAGTTCTGCGAATTTAATTTCTAGATACAGTTTAGTCATGTGATTATTGTCTGAAGTAAAAAAAAAAGGTTGTATAGAATGACTGACTGGTGGAGACGAGGAGACTGACTCCAGGTCAGGTGAGGTGGGTACCTTGTTGGTTTTTTGTTCCCTGGTGGCGCCTGTGCCTGAACTCAGGTCAGCTGTAACTATCCCCAAATAAAAACAACTTTTTTTTGGAACAAATAAAAACAACTTAGATGTGAGTAGCAAGTTATAATCAGCCTCTCCTCTCCTTATTATTTTTAGACCAGCTCGTAAACCTACTCGAGGCTTGAGAGCGAGATGATGACGGTGGTGCTTGCCTGCTGGCGTGAGGTTTACTTGGTCGTGGTAGTTGCGACATTAGCTAGTGCTCGCGGGAGGTTCAGAAAGGGCGAAAATGAAGGAGAATTTAGCTCCTGTGTTGGGGCTTGACACAGTTGGAGTTGGGTATTTGTACAGCTCGTGCAGAGTTATTGTTATTATGAATTTATTACAGTGAAACCACATAGATGTGCGCATACCGCGTGACAGGCTTGCCATGGTGCAAATGTGCTCGTTCTGCGCATCCCGTGTGACAGCCTTGAACCTTTGGTTGGGAGTGTTCAAATGGAAAACGAGGTTCGTTTTTTTGTTTTTGAAGTTAGGTTCGTTTTGGACCTCCTTGGCATGCATGCATGCAGGACAAAATGATGGTCCACGGAGGACAGCCCACAGGGACGAAAGGAAAGCAGGGCTGAATTTTCTATGAACCGTTGGTTACACTGCCTCCTAGCTAGCTAGCTCGGCACCAGCTAGCTCAACCCCGGAGGAAGGTGCACGGAATCCACCCACCCACACCCAGGAGTCCAGGACCAGAAGAAAGCTAGTAGGTCAAGATCGTTAGCAGCAGAGAAATGAGCATCTTACAGCTGCCCTATTATTTTGGCACAAACAATATACTACTATACTAGCATCTAGTCTAATCTGATCTAATCACCCACCGGCATATGGGTCGGTGATGCATCTACATAAACATACAGGGTTCCAGACCCGATCTGCCGCCAACAAATTAAACCAATCAGAAATTAAATGATGATTGTGCTGGAATGTAATGTCGTCTCATGATTGGCTAGCAGCCATGCCCCATCGATCTGCATGGAAGCTACGTACGTCACCCGCAAAAAAAAAAGAAGAAGCTACGTACGTGGCTGGCATGCATGCACGCAGTGAGCACCGGCAAACAGATGAGCGCACGTATCGTCGTCAACGACGTCCCCGCCTATTTTTAGGCTGACAGATGACCGACTGAATTGGCGGGCGAGCGCATCTGGTCAACGGCGTGTCGCGCTAGCTCAAAACATACGTCTCGTGGTGTGCAGGGCCGTGTCCATCTTGACCCCGATTTGTTTTTGTTTTTGTTTTTGTTTTTGTTTTTGTTTTAATAGAAACAGCTTTGTGATACTATGTACGACTACTTGACGATGAGAGGTCTACCAGTAGTACTTGCCTGCAAAATACTTGGCGTCAGGCGCGCCGCCGCTCGCTCAGGTGCAAAACCCTCCGCTCGATCGATCCTCCGACCCCGCCGACGCCGGCCGGCCGGCAGGCCCGGATCGTTGCCTGCCCCGACGATGCCTCGTCTCTCCTCGCTCTCGCCACCATCCCTCTCCTCCGTCCTCTCGCGACGGCGAGTCTTCCCGCCTCCCAATCCACCCGTCCGTCGTCTCTCCCGGTGGGTTTTCTTCTTCCTCTTCTTCTCGTGCCAAAGTCTTATTTGCTGGCCCATTAATTACTTGGCTAATATAGTTCTGGATATACAGAGTACTCGTAACAAAACATTGGAAAACGCTGAACAGAAATATATTTCTCTTCTGTTAATCATCCCTTATTCATGTGCCATGTTGCCGTAGATCTCGCCGCGGATTTCAGTAACCCTCGGAAGACGGCGTAGTCACCATGGACGTGCTCCGGAAGAGCAGCCACCGTGACGGTTCTATATACAAGCGCACGCATGCGTGGAAGGAAATCTATCGCATCGCGGATCGTAACGACGGTATGTGATGGATGATATCTCTCTTTCCTATCTTATTTCGTTTGTTACTACTCCTCTATGATATTGTTCATGGTCTAGGATCAACCGACATTGCACATCATATTATGTTATTATTGTGGTTCATTGCGGCTGTATCTCCGCTAAAGTTTTTGGTTGTCAACTTAAATCTGTGAATTATTTCGCTATCGTCCCTGCTTCAAGTTGTGCTTTTTTACTAGAATAGGTTCAGTTCACCCAATTATGATGTTTATCTCATTTGCCTCTCCTAAGATTTTGGTTCAGATTTTGGGAGGCGATAGATGGCATCATGCCCTATGCACGTAATTTGTTCATACCTTCTCATTCTCTGTAGGATGTATTTTGTATCCCAACTGTTAATTACCTATGCAAGTAGTCGTGGACAAACATGAGAACATTTTGTAACATCCTTATGATTATTTATCATCGTGAAAATAGATGAAATCAAAATAGAATTTCTAGAAAGAGAGAAACAAAACAAAACTTCTATAATGGGCTGAAATAACATGTTTTTGTAGTCAGTCGGGAAGTATTTTAGTGAGCTATATGAAATACCCGAGGAGAGTAAAATGGACTATTTCTCTCTCTCTCTCTCTCTCTTCATTGTGTTTTACTCGTTGCAAAAAAATCAGAGCAAAATTTCAGGTAAAAGAGAACATAGATAGTTTCCACTTTTTTTAACAAATAATAATTTTTTTTTTGAGAAATATAGATAGGTCTCACTTGGATGAAAAAGAAAATATGATTAATTGACCATGGAACATTAAGGGGCGTGTTTACTTTTTGCATGGGTAGTACTATTTAATTATTTATTTTAAATATAACTTGTATTTTTATGTGAAGCATGGTTGGAGGCAATGGCGTTAACAGATCCCGCGGGCTGCCTCATTGACATTGGCAGTGGATATTGTAAGCGTCATCCACCTAGCCGCATGTTCCAATTTTTCTCTTTAAAGTTGGCTAAAACTCCTATCGATGATAGGCCAATACAGTTGTATGGATACATAGCAGTGCGAGATCATTTGGACCTATTGCTTAATTACGTCGTCAATTTCAGTAGAGATGATCCCATCAACGTGGAACAGGTGTGTATCATAATTATCTGTAAATTTTTAAGCCTACCTTACCCCATGTATTGTGTTTGTTCTGCTTAACATTGTGAAGATAAAACCATGCATCATCATCTCTTTAAAGTATTCAATGTTGTCTTCATCTCTTGGTGCAGTTTCGGACGTGGTTTTTGAATTATTGCCCATATGGGCAAAGCAATCTCCCAAATTGTGCCTAGGAAATGATACTTCGAGCGTCCAATACTTTTTTTTTTACATGAGGGGGTTAATCAGAACAAACCAAAATACTTGAGGGGGTTAAGTTATTTAATTCCTCATTTCAAATTAATCTTTTTCATTTTGCATTGTCTCATGCATAGAACTTATGGACTGGATCATACATACTCTTGATAACGTGCTACAAACCACTTAATCTCTTGTATAATGTCATTGTATACGCATCACATTGACTAATCTGTATAAAGTCTTACATTGTGAGTTCACGATTTACCATGGAAATGGTTCAAAATTGTGCAACTAAGTGACTCTCAAAAACAATATTTTATGGAAGTAAGTGTGTTCCAAATGGCAAATAAGACAGAATTGTTTTGGACCCTTCGTTACTACTCTGCACGCCACACAAATTTGACTGTCTTCTGTTTATATGCATGTGAAGATGCATAGAATGAATGGTGCCATCACTACATAGTTTTTTCTATTTTTCTCTTCTCACTTGGACATGCTTATGAAATCAAATATTTGGGATTTGAAACAAAACCAAACAAGTTAGGGAATGGGGGCATTCCCCATCTCTTAACACCGTTATGCACCTTGTAACCATTCAGCTCAACAGATGACAAACATCATGGTCATCAACTGTAAAATATCCCCTTGAAGTATATATTAGTACAAGGGAAACTTTTAGATAGAGGTATTTCTCACTTTCATATGAAGAGATACTAAACAATGATAACATTAATTTCATAGGGTTCTTCCATCAGCATGGTCGGGCCGAAGAGAGGGATAGATCTGAGTGGCAACATTGTAGTCGAATACGACATGAGGATCAAGACATACGAAGAAGTAAAGCATGACCTACAATTGATCGACGGCGCATCGATGATACACCACAAGGACCTGCGGGATCGCCGGGCATTTACGAGTCGTATCCACGGCGACCACGGCGCAATAGATCTCACTGTGTCGGCCCTTGATGACGCGGTTGAGGCGACCGTGGAAGTCGTCAGATCGGAAGTGCAGAGCGGCTTCGCTCTACGCCTTGGGTGCTTCATTGGCGGGGTGGATGAGGAGATCCAAATCTTCGACGGCGCCGTCGGCAGCGAGGCACATGGGTTGAAATTAAAAAGGTTTGTGGTGGCTGTAGCGATAAGGTCTTGGATGAAGCTGGAATTCAAGGTGGCCCCGGAGTCGGCGCGGTGTCAGATTGCCTTCATGGCGAACAACCATGGGGTTTCTTGTCGGAATATGAAGATGGATTTTGCATTGTTCTCAGTGAAGATGACATGGTCCTCTTTGCCTTGGCGGGCACCGAGCTTACACCGGCGGTCCAAGAATTCAAGCTAGATGTGAAAAACCGCATCACTTCATGCTCTAGCCCCTTTTGATCAACAGTACAATATCCATCTTGTTCGCCAATCTGATTAATATACAATATACATTTGTGTAGATAACCACAAGGGTAAGCTAGTCTTTTCACTAGCCTGTTAATGTGAAAAATATTAAACCGGGGCTAATGGCATACTAATCAAGGATGCAACGACTGAAGTGGCAAATGTGCGAATCAAATCTTCAGAGTGGCAAATCTGCGAAGCCCCATGAACAAAGTGGCAAAAATTCAAATATCTCCGTATATGCGGCGTGACAGCTTGGAAGGCTTTATTGATTGATGAATAGGTTTACAATCCGTAGCCAAAAGGCTTAGGAGATTCTCGAGGGCATCCTGTAACCACAAGTTCTCTTCTTGGCCAGTTAGCAAATCAAAAATGTTTTTCTTTTAAATCGTTAATGGTGCTGGGATATCTCATGACCGTCGACCTGGTCCTTGTGGTCCATCTGAGGGTGATCTTGTTCTTTTTTTTTTGAAGGGAGGGTGATCTTGTTCTTGCAGTGCACTCATGCTGATTGATGAGAACGCAGTGCACTCATGCTGATTGATCATCCAGTCAATTCAAAATCATCAAATGCAGCAGATCAAAGATCAGGTCCGAGAAGAGCAGTGAGCACCGCTGGCAACATCAAACCATCCTTTTCAGTTGAAAAAAATCCTGCCTCGTTTTTCAGTGGGACTTTTTATTTTAAAATCCTACCATGTCAGCTCATTAAGTAGGTGATTTTGTCATGTACAGGACAGACAGCACCTTGCTTACTGTAATTCTAGTTTCAGGCCATCAAGCCTCAAGCAGACAATTAGCAGACCAGGATGAGATGTCAGCACAGAAAAAGCATAGACGAACGAGCGAGCCTGTTCTTCATCGATAAGCAGCACAAGGGGCAGAGACGGGGTAATTTACATCAGATGGCCTGCCTGCCTGCCAAACCATGGGTCACACCAGCTAAGCTCCATCAACCCGTTTGCTTACCTTGTTTGAAACTAAACCAAATGCAATCAACCAACGCGAGATCCAGAGCTCAATCTCAACATTATATTGCAGAAAGAACACCAGCTCCACCTCAGCTACGCATGATCCATCCGTGCATCGTGCGTCATCGAGGGTTCAGGGGCCCCTGCGTGGCCTGAGGCACGAGAGGCACCCGATGCCCCGCGCTTGGTCCACAGGGATCATGCCCCCACCCTTGGACGTGTCGATCGCCTCCAGCATCGTCACCACCTCTGCCATCTCTGGCCGCTTGTCGGGGTTCGCGTCCCAGCACCGCTTCATCACGTTCGCAAAGGCGCTCGGGCAGCACCGCGGTATCTCCGGCCTCAGGTTCTGCAGATCAGAAATCGTTTGTGTTGTCAAGTATAGCCTCAGGTTCAGAAATCGTCAGAGAATAGCAGGTAGAATTACAGATCTGTTGTACCTGACGAACAACAGCGGACGTGACCTCCGAGAAGCTCAGGTCCGCGTACGGCATGTCGCAGCAGTACACCTCCCAAAGGCAGATCCCGTAGCTGTAGACGTCGCATTTCCTGTTGTAAGCGTTGCCGTTGAGAACCTGCACATCAGATGCCACCGATATAAGGCATGCAACATGCAGGGAGCTAGCATACGCAAGGCGCTGTCTGATGCTAAGATGTCAGAATGTATTACATTAGTGTGTGCTGGAATTCAGATTAGTGCCAGCAAATTGGGGTACAAACGAAACTATGAGGACAAATTAAGACCATCAAAGATAAGATAGATACTCCCTCCGTCCGGAAATACTTGTCATCAAAATGAATAAAAGGGGATGTATCTAGATGTATTTTAGTTCTAGATACATCCCTTTTTATCCATTTTGATGACAAGTATTTTCGGACGGAGGGAGTACCTCAGGTGCCATGTAGCCAAGGGTGCCAATTTCGCCTGTCATGTCGCTGGGGTTTGCAGCTTCATGGCGAGCAACACCAAAGTCGGCGATTTTTACAGTTCTTGTTTTGTCAAGAAGCATGTTTTCAGTCTTTACGTCACGGTGAACAATTTTCTTTGAGTGAAGATAGCTTAATCTGTCAAAGATTTAAAGATCAGTATTCCTCAAATCAGTGAGAACTTTGGAGGCCAGCGGGAGTCAAAGACTGAATAGCAGGACTGATGAGAATGCGGTGATCACTTACCCCCTGGCAAGGTCAAGAGCTATCTGGACCACAACTTTGAAAGCCAGCTTCCTTCTCCTGTTCTTTATCAGAAATGTTTTCAGTGCACCTCCAGCAAGGTACTCCACAATGACACAGCACACATTACTTGGCATGCCAATGTTTCCATCTTCTGTCTGAATATTCAGATCCCCAGCACCCATTATAGCCCCTATAAACTGTACAAGAAAAATTAAGCTGTTCTTAGGACAAACTGTCATGTTTAACATGGCAAAAGTCAATACTTGTCAAGTACTCTCTAAATACCCGAAACAAATGGATTTAGCTGTAAATAATGACTAACTGAATGAATATACTAGATAAGCTTGCTAAGATATGGCCAACTATTAGATGGGTTAATCTGATTATGATATAGCAAGCCGCAGCACCCCTGGTTCCATTATAACAGCACGGCAAGTGAGATGAAAACATTTGATGCATGTGAATACTTAATCTTTTTTTACTTGGAACTAATATTTCGTCTTTGCAGACAATGATTATACATGTTAATAGCGTTGCTATTCTAGTGGCTTATACAGAACTTACTGAAAACTTCTTAACTTGTTAGAGGCCTAACTAAGGAAGCTAATGGCTACACATGGACAGTCAACAACTTTATCGCTGAAATGCGCGTGTACTGCATTTAGACAGCAAGTATCGATCATCAGTCCCAACACTGAAGATTCATTTCATTTCATCATCATTTTTCAAGAATCGATAAATGCAACAAATGACGGATGTCAACACAGAACAGATTAACAAAATAAAAAATTGAAGAAAGCGCAAATAACACTGCAATAACGTGTCAACCCAAACAGTACCTTAGTTACATTTGGATGATCAAGCTTATGCCAGACGGAGACTTCTTGTGAAAAAGCTGCTCTTATTGCTGTTATTTCTTGCTCTGACCTGTGACCATCTTCCCCCCAATCAAGCAATTTAACTGAAACATAACTGGTGTTAACCATCCATGTTGAAAATTGACAGTGCTAATAAGAGCTTTCAACTTCCGTACCAATTATTGTCCCAAACTAAGAATGAAGAATTGATGTTAAACGCTGTTGCCAGGATTGAGGTGGGACAGCAAGCAAGAGAAAGAGAGAAAGAGAGGGGGGACAGGCTATTTGCTACAGAAGATCTGTATACCCTGTCCTGGGATATATGGGTCGACAACAGCATACTAGCTGTAGTGGTGTCTAGGCTAATGAGGTAACATTATCCGGTACCGAAATAAGCTTTATTTTAATTCAAGTGCTTACAGGATAACACATGCATTTTTTTTAATCAAGCTCACAACAGTATATACATATTGGGATTCCAAATTGATTCGCTTTGCAGAGCAATGTGTGCATACAGCTTGGGGATTGCAAAATGAAGGAGCCCGTGTTGGGATGGGAGAAATAGGCGAATGCTTTCGACAAGCCAGAGTCGCCCAATAACAGAATAGCAACAGCTCAACAATCGAGTTTAATGGCATGCGTTGCTGAGCTCAGAAAGAGAATTCAGCATGGAGAAAAGATCCATCTATTTATGCTGTTGCCATGCCATGCAATTGCATCTATACTGAGCCCGGTTTGAAAATTAACATAAATCTCTAGATTGCATCACTGCACACTAGTAAAATGTCTGTCACATTTGCTAAAGCCTGCAGGAAACTTCGACCGCGACCGGAAACCGCTTTCTCGCCCTTGTGTAGCTCTCAGAGATCACATGAATGACGCGGCCATGAATGAGATGAGCCCATGATACCGAACAAGTGGTTTGGGATCACATGAGCCAAGCCAAAGGGCACAGCGAACGCCAGCCGCCTTGCCCAATCGCAACCGGTGTCACGGGGAACGCACGTACGCCATGAGTGAAAGGCCACCAAGAAAAGGCAGCGGCACCAACTTCTGCGACTTGCTAAAAGCGGAAAGTAAAGGAAGAGCTTGAGACACATCGGCGGGCAGGCAGGTGGGCGCGCGGCACCTATCGAGTGAGTCTCGTGTCGCCGCAATCGGCCGGCGCCGCCGCGCCGGCACGCACGGGCATTCCGTCGAACAGCGTGCGGGCGCGCGCGGAGTCCCGGCTGGGCTGTCCTGGGCTGGCTGTGTGCCCGCGCGCCGAGTGTCCGTGTGCGCAATGAACAGGCGTGCGGTGAACGTGGGACGGTGGGATGGGAGTGGAGGGGTGCAGAGGAGATGGTGGCGCGGACCTGCGACGTCGAGGCCGTCGTAGACGCCGCGGTGGACGGTGCCGAAGGTGCCGCGCGCGATGACGCCCCGGACGACGAGCCTGGCGGGGTCGGCCTCCCAGTCCTGGCGCGGCTGCTGCTGCCGCTCCTGGCCGTCGCCGGCGCCGCGCTTGGGCTTGTCCAGGGTCCATGCGCGGGCGAGGTGGCGGTCGAGCTGCTCGTCGAGGCTCTTGAGGTCGATCTGGTCCGCCCGCACGAACCCGGCCCCGTCCCCGCCGCCGCCGCTGCCGCCAACAGCCGCCTCCTTCATCTCTCGACCTCCCGCGCCTCACTTACTCACTCACTCACTCACCGCGACCGCCTGCTGTGTGGCGCCGCGGCTAGGCTAGGAGCAGTGAGGCAGTGAGGATCGATCGGCGAGCATGTGAGCAGAGCACATGGGACTGCCTCGGAATGGTGGCAAGCAGGGGGGGAGGGTGGTGTCGTGTCGCGCAGCGGCGCGTGGAGGTGGAGAGGGAGGTGGATTTGGTTGGATTTCTGCCTGCTTTTTTCACCGTGATCGCGCCGTGTTTCGCTCGCCTGCCTGCGCAGGCGTACTTATACGCGGCGCGCGGGGAGGAGGGACCCGCCGACGGCGCACGGGGCCGGCGGGACGGGAGGCCGACGGGTTGTGGATAGGCGTGCGTTTGGGCTCGCCAGCTTAATCCGGCTGCTTGTTTACTCGTACAAGCGCGCGCGCACGCTCCTCCCTATAAACGCACGCATCCACACTCTACCTCTATAAACACCTCCGACAAACCGAGCCACACATCATTTTGAGATTGACCAAGTCGCCAAGACATCTTCGTAGTCGACAGAAACATCTTCTTTCGCTGAACGCACAACACTGAAAGGCTTGAAATAAATCCCAAAGAATGCAACCACCAATGCCAAGTCAACAGATCGAACCATGATGGGTTGGTTTTATCACAAGGAATTTAACCATGCGAGGTATGCTCAGTTTGCTTTCTATGAACGAGGCCGGTCACTCATTTTGCTCGCTGAGTTTAGCAAGCTTAATGGACAAGCTAACAAGTTTTACAAGCATCTTGTTAGTACAACTGCAGTGCATATTTTTTTATCGTACATGACATTTTTTCTATTAAGATTATGTGACAATTTTATCGTGTCATATCAGTCCATCTGCTCAATATAAACACCCCAAACCAGCAAACTAGCGCTCCTCTTCCGCTGGTTACCATCTTTCTTTAAAAAACTCACATTTTTGTCATGTACTGCAGTAACGGGTCGTAATCTGTTGATAAGCGCCTGCAAGCGCTCACATGCCTCAGACGAACAGAGCCAAGAAGGCCTTTTTTCCCATTTATCATTAAGCTTAACGTGTTTAAAGAGTATTTGTTTCCAGAAATTTATTGGTTTAGGGACTTAAAAAAGTCCCTATAAGTCCCACTTAAAATAAGACTCTCAAGGAGGAACTTATAGTTATAATATGGTCTTTTAGTCCATGTTAAGTCCTAAAAACCAAACAGATAGGAACTTTTTAGAAACTTGAGATTTATAAGTTGGGACTCAAAAAAAGTCCTAAGACTTATGAACCAAACAGGGCCTCGATAATACAGGGCTTTAACAAGCACGAGCTCAATGAGTCAACAATCAACAAGTCGAGTAGCTCGTTAATGCATTCCTACTTCATTCCCTTTCATCGGTTATGGGGGAAATGATTTGCATGTAAGATGATTTTTATCCTTCTTCTCCGCTCCACAACCAAGCTTTGTCTAAAGTCCAAGGTCCAGATCATGAAATTGCATTTCAAATATATATATGTCCGAAAGTGAGTATAGGGAAGTTCAACCTGGCGTAAATCTAAACGTTCAATTAATCCGGAAGGGAAAGGGTGCTAATGTATGATGATCCCGTGAAAATAGTGCCGAGCCCTGGGCATGTCTCTCTTACCTAAAAACTTGACTCGATCTTATCATTTTACCCGCCCTCCATCTTAATCGTTCCTTGGGTCTTATCCAGTAGAGTGAAATGTGAGCCTGCGTGAAGTGACATGTGTCTCCGTTGTCAAATGTGGACCTCTCCTCTTCTATAATAAATAAACTACTTCCGGTGCCACTGGCCACTCCCAATCTCCTTTTGACTTGTGCCGGCGTTTCGTCTTCACCACGAGACCGTGACACATATCTACGACGAGAATGGACCGGATCAGTGTCCGTACCAGCCCTCTGCCAAGGCATGCGTGGTAAACAATGGACGAGACGGAGGTTAGGCTGCGTGAAACGACGTGCCGGGTGTAAATTAACATATTTTGTATCGATCTTCCTAAATTAGAAGTCCTAATTCAAAATATCATTTGCCGTATGCATTGTTCTGATACAGAGGCCGTAGGATAATCACATTTTTAAAAAAATCCAAGGTGCCACCGGCCCGTGGTTCCATGCCTTATCTCAACAACTACTAGTGACGTCCATAAACGATGATCGACATCAAGGGCATTGACTCAGATGGCCTTAATTAGTTACTGGTCTCAGTAAAACGTAGTACTGCCAGTACTACTCAAGTTGACGGGCAAGCTATCTGGTCTGACAAATTAACTCAACCCTAGCTACAGGGTTGAGTATTCGACGTAGCTTGGTTTTCATGCCATACTCTCTCCGCAACGCACCAATGGCCATGTACATCTAAATGTTTGCTTCCCGGAGGTGCTCGTTTTGTGTCGCACGTACATGGGGCTGAGCAAACCACATTTTCATCAAAAGAGAATTGAATGATATCATTGTCAGGGTGGAGGATATATAGCAAGCCAAGCAATACTGCATTGACCTATATGCTCGCCTTTTTCAATAAAAAGGCCAGTTGACCTAGTTTTACACATCACTATCAGGGAGGAAGGTAACAAGCCGAGCAATGGGTGCATTTACCAACGCAACATCCTTTTGCAAAAAAGGTCACATGATGTAGTATTATAGATCACTGTCAGTATGAAAAATAGCGAGCCGAGCAATGGCGGCATTGACCAACCTGACCTCCTTTCGCATATAAGTCACTTAATTTAGTATTATAGATTGTTCCACGAAAGGTATTGAGCCAAGCAATGGTTGCATCGACCAACCCAGCCTCGTTTTGCAAAAAAAAAAAACCATGTCACTTAACCTAGTGTTATAGACCGTTGCCCAGGACAAAACATGGCAAGCAGAGCAATGGCTGCATTGACCAATGCGGCATCTGTATGGAAAAAAGTCACTTAACATAGTATTATAGATCGTTGTTAGGGCGAAAATGGCAATATGAGAAATGGTTGCATTGACTAACACAATCTCCTTTTTCAGAAATGTCACCTAACCTAGTATTATATATCATTGCAAGATTGAAGATAATGAGCTGAGCAATGACTGCATTTACCAACGCAACATCCTTTTACAAAAAAAAAGTTGCATGACGTAGTATTATAGATCACTGTCACGACGAAAGATAGCGAGCCGAGCAATGGCGGCATTGACCAACCCGGCCTCCTTTCACAAAGAAGTCACTTAATCTAGTATTATAGATTGTTCCACGGAAGGTATTGAGCCAAGCAATGGTTGCATCGACCAACCCAGCCTCGTTTTGCAAAAAAGAGTCACTTAACCTAGTATTATAGACCGTTGCCGGGACAAAAGATGGCAAGCTAAGCAATGGCTGCATTGACCAACGCGGCATCCGTTTGGAAAAGTCACTTAACCTAGTATTATAGATCGTTGTTAGGACGAGAATAGCAATCTGAGAAATGGTTGCATTGACTAACACAACCTCCTTTTTCAGAAATGTCACCTAACCTGGTAATATATATCATTGCAAGAGTGAAGATAATGAGCTGAGCAATGAGTGCATTTACCAACGCAACATCCTTTTGCAAAAAAGGTCGCATGACGTAGTATTATAGATCACTGCCAGGACGAAAGATAGCGAGCCGAACAATGGCGGCATTGACCAACCCGATCTCCTTTCGCAAAGAAGTCACTTAATCTAGTATTATAGATTGTTCCACGGAAGGTATTGAGCCAAGCAATGGTTGCATCGACCAACCCAGCCTCATTTTGCAAAAAAAAGTCACTTAACCTAGTATTGTAGACTTTTGCCAGGACAAAAGATGGCAAGCAGAGCAATGGCTGCATTGACCAACGCGACATCCATTTGAAAAAAAAAGTCACTTAACCTAGTATTATAGGTTGTTGTTAGGACGAAAATGGCAATCCGAGAAATGGTTGCATTGACTGACACAACCTCCTTTTTTTAGAAATGTCACCTAACCTAGTATTATATATCATTGCAAGACTGAAGTTAGCGAGCCGAGCAATGGATGCATTGCCCTTTTAAATATCACTTGACCTTGTATTAAAGATCACTATCTGGATGGAAGCGAGCTGAACGATGGTTGCATTGACCAACGCAACTTTCTTTTGCAAAAGTATTACCTAGTAGTACAGATCACTTCCAAGAATGAAGATAGTGAGCTGAGCAATGGTTGCATTGCCCTTTTAAGTGTCAGTTGACCTAGTATTAGTATATCACTATCAAGATGGTAGATGGCGAGGCGAGTAATGGTTGCATTGCCCTATTAAGTGTCACTTGACCTAGTACTATAGATCACTATCAAGATGCTAGATGGCAAGGCGAGCGATGGTTGCATTCATCAACACAGCCTCCTATATTGCAAAAATATGACTTAACCTAGTAATTTTACAGATCACTGCCAGGACCGAAGATAGCGAGCCGAGCACTGGCTGCATCGACCAACGCGGACTACTTTTGCAAGAAGGTTAGTGGGCCTAGTATTATAAACCACTATCGGGATGAAAGGTGACGAGTCGAGCAGTGGCCACCTTGACCTACGTGGCCTCCTTTTGAAAAATGTATTGCAATTTCTCTTGTTGGATAAACAAAAAATTATAGCATGTTAATATATTCTTTTAGATTTGTACGAAAAATTGTAAAATCGACTAAGAGTTGGCGAAATCTCAGCAACCGAGGTATAGACATATACGCCCCCGAGGAAACAAAACGAGCCTACGCATCTACTGGTCTCTGTAAAATGTAGTACTGCGAGTACTACTCAAGTTGACGGGCAAGCCATCTAGTCTGACAAACTAATTCAACCCTAGAGGGTTGAGTCCTTGGCGTAGCTTGGGTTTCATGGCATACTCTCTCCGCATCAATGGCCATGTACATCTAAATGTTTGCTCTACGGAGGTGCTTGTTTTGTGTCACACGTACGTGTATACTTAATCTAAAAGAGATCTTGAATGCTATCACAAACATGGGGCTGGGGGAACCCCATTTTCGTGGAAAAAAATTAAATAGTATCATTGTCAGGGTGGAGGATAGCAAGCCAAGCAACAGTGCATCGACCTACATGTCGTCCCTTTTGCAAAGAAGGCCAATTGACCTAGTTTTACAGATCACTATCAGGACGGAAGATAACAAGCCGAGCAATGGTTGAAATTACCAACATGACATCCTTTTGCAAAAAAGTCGTGTGACCTAGTATTACATATCACTATCAGGACGAAAGATAGTGAGCCGAGCAATGGCTGCATTGGCCAACACGAACTCTTATCGCACAAATAGTCACTTAATCTAGTATTATAGATCGTTCACAGTACGGAAGGTAGCAAGCCGAGCAATGACCGCATCAACCAACACGGCCTCCTTTTGCAAAAAAAAAGTCACTTAACCTAGTATTATAGATCGTTGCCAGGATTAAAGATGTCGAGCCAAGCAATGACTGCATTGACTAACGCGGCCTCCTTTTAAAAATAAGTCATTTAAACTAGTATTATGGATCATTGCCAGGATGGAAGATGGCAAGCCGAGCAATGGCTGCATTGACCAATGTGGCGTCCTTTTGAATAAAAAGTCACTTAACCTACTATTATAGATTGTTGCTAGAACGGAAGATGGCAAGCCGAGGAATGACTTCATTGACCAACACAATCTTCTTTTGCAAAAAAATTACTTAACCTAGTATTATAGATTGTTGCCAGGACGGAAGATGGTGAGCCAAGCAATGGCTGGATTGACCAACGCGGCCTCCTTTTGCAAAAAAGGTTGCTTAACCTAGTATTATAGATTGTTGCCAGGATAAAAGATGGCGATCCGTGAAATGGCTGCATTGGCGAACACGTCCTTCTTTTGCAAAAAAGTGATTTAACCTAGTATTATAGATTGTTACTAGGTCTAAAGATGCCGGGCCGAGCAATGGCTACATTGACCGACGCGGTCTCCTTTTGCAAAAAAAGGCATTTAAACTAGTATAATAGATCATTGCTGGGACAGAAGATGGCGAGGGGAGCAATGGCTGCATTGACCAACCGGCCTCCTTTTGCATAAAAGGTCACTTAACCTAGTATTATAGATTGTTGCTAGGACGGAAGATGGCGAGCTGAGCAATGGCTACATTGACCAACGCAGCCTTCTTTTGCAAAAGAGTCACCTAACCTAGTATTGTACGAAAGATGGCGATCCGAGCAATGGCTGGATTGACCAACGCGGCCTCCTTTTGTAAAATATATCACTTAACCTAATAGTATAGATTGTTGCCAGGATAAAAGATGGCGATCCGAGTAATGGTTGCATTGACCAGTGCAACCTCCTTTTGTAAAAAAGTCACCTAACCTAGTATTATATATCATTGCAAGGACTGAAGATAGCTGAGTCGAGGAATGGATGCATTGCCCTTCTAAATGTCACTTGACCTTGTATTAATAATCACTATCGGGATGGAAGCTAGCGAGTCGAACAATGGTTGCATTGAAGAATGCAACCTTCTTATTGCAAAAATATAACCTAGTATTATAGACCACTTCCAAGAATGAAGATAGCGAGCCGAGCAATGGCTACATTGCCCTTTTAAGTGCCACTTGACCTAGTATTATAGATCACAATCAAGATGGTAGATGGCGAGGCGAGCAAGGTTTCATTGATTAACACGGCCTCCTATTTTGTAAAATCATCACTTCACCTGATATTATAGTCCATTGCCAAGGACTGAAGATAGCAAGGTGAGCACTCCCTGCATCGACCAACGCGGCCTACTTTTGCAAAAAGGTTAGTTGACCAAATATTCTAAACCACTATCGGGATGAGAGATAACGAGCCGAGCGATGGCCGCATTGACTTACAGGTGCTCCTTTTGAAAAAGCGTCACTTGACCTAGTTAGTTATATGGATCATCGTCAAGACTTGTGAGACGAGCTCCATTGATGTCAACGGAACATCAGTCGACTGATATATGGATCATCTTGCATTTTTTTCATTAAAATGATTTTTTGCCGTGCTATAAGATTTTCTATTACCGTGGCAAAAAAACATTTTAATGAAAAAAAATGCAAAATTGAATAAGAATTGGTGAAATCTCAGCCAACTGAGGTACAGGCATGTATGCTCCCTGAGGAAACAAAATGAGCGTACACATTCTACTGCCACATAACAGTAAAATTTAGCTGGATCATATCCACAGCCAGCGGCACATTCTCCAAACGCCGACATGAAAATGTTAACATACCGGCAACATGCAGCAGCTAGATCCCCTCACTGGCCACCGCATGCACGGTCCAGCACGGCGCCTCTACTATACGTCCGGTGCGGTGATGCGTGCTACATACATTTGTCCCCATTGAGAAAACCACGACACTAGTTTTGGACTTGGCATGTGTCGCCAAATGCAGAAATTCTTTTATAAACCATCCAGAGAGAGGCGAGAGGTCGGCATTGCATCATCTTCCTTTGACCTGCCCGCGCGCGCCGGCGTCCCGTCGTCATCCCGAGACCGTGACACGTAGTGTATCTACATCCGTATGACGAGGATAGCCGCGGGCTTCACTTGTTGACCAGTGGACTGGTTCAGTGTGCTGTGTGCTGAAACCACGTGCCCGGTGATATGATTGTTCAGTTGCATGCATGTGCGAGGACTAGTGAAAGAACACTTTGCTCTCTCGACGACTCGATCCGTGGAAACGAACGAAACAAGTGTGTGATGTGGCGGGGCCAGCCAGCTTATTTTATCTTGCATGATTGCATCCTTGTCCTCTCGCTCGTGGATCTACCTCTACCTAGCTAGGTGCCACATGCATATTCATGCATCCCATGGTTCCATCATGCATGGCCATGGCTATCCGGACACCAGGAAAAGCGTGTAGAAATCTTGATCCAGCTGGTCGTAATTATGGGTTACTGCAAGGTATACTATGACGTCAAGTTCGATTGCAAAGAAAAAAAAAGGTTTAATACGTAACCTACGACGTGTGCAGAGTGATCTCTCAACTGACAAATATTGCATCAAATTAGTAATGTGTACGTGCAACACATGTCCATTATGACAGTAATATTCTTTTTAAGATTATTCACACTTAATGTTGATTTCAAGATTATTTTGCATTTAATGCAATTACTGTCTTTCTAAATTATAATTAATGTCATTGGCATCTTTTTAAATTATTGATGATGTGATGGATACATCATACTCGTGTTTTTATAGATAGTATATAGTAGAAAATAGGAGGGCAATCAAACGCGCCTCCTAGGCGGGCCTTTTTAGTGCAATGCAGCTTAGCGAGGCTTTGTTTATTTTGCTTTTTTAGGTTTTATTAATTTAAAGTTTCTTTTCCATTTGGCTTTTTAAAATATGAAAAAAAATATTATTTTTGAAATGTGAACATTCTAAATTTTGAGAATGCTTTTTGGGAAAGCGCTACTATTTGGAACATTTGCTAACATTTTGGAAATATTTTTTATAAATAAAATCAATACTATTTAATTTTTTGAACACTTTCTAGAACTTAAGAACAGTTATTAACAACTTTTAAAATATAAAACAGATGAACGGTTTCTAAAAATTGGGAACATTATGAAAGTTGAACTTTTAAAAAAGTTGTAGAACAAGCTTTTTATTAAAAAGAACAAAAACTATAGAAAACCAAAACAGAAAAAGATTCAAAAAGGAAAATGGGCCAAAACATTATAGAAGGTTCCCAAAACCAGTGCTATCTTAAAAGTGTCACGTAGGATAAATGATATGGTGGAGAAAGAGAACTCATCAGAAAAAGCTTGTCTTCTCTTATTTAAGAGAAAGCAAGAGATGATCTTAGCACAATATGTCTCACCACGCTTTTAGGAATACCTAGTTATTGAAGATAAGGCTAAGAGATGACCCATTATAGACAATTTTTTTGTGTCATCTCTAAATTACATGCAAAACTTAAGATAAGACTACCTTATCAACCATTGTACATGCCCTAAAAACCAGACAAGAGTGGACTCTCCTATATTCACATTTTTTTCTTTGATCTGCTTTGTAAAAGGACATTCTTATCACCAATGTATCGGTTTGGCTGTGTTGATTTATGGGTGTGTCTAGATCTCAGTCGACTTAGACTTCGCGAAGTCTAAGTCGAATGACATCACCTAGAACTGATTTTGCCCGTTTTGCCTCCCTGGTTAGTGGGTTCTAATTTCTCCCGCTCTGGGCCTTTCTTTATCTTTTTTTTATGTCTGAGTTGTTTGTTTGTTTGTCTTTTTATTAAAAAGGGAAAAAAAACTACACCTGAAGCCCACCTCTACCTAATAAAATGACGAAAAATCCTTTCGTTCCTTGTTTCTTCTACATTCTTCTTGTTTTTGTCAAAAGGAGCCTCATTAAAAAAATTGCACACACAAGTCAGCTTGGTCTATGTGTGTGCGCATTTTGGTTAGAGTTGGGTTCAATTGGTGAAACAATCAGCTCCGTTCGTCAGTTATAACAAAAACAGAGGTGCTCGGAATCTGACGGCGGCTACTTCAAAAACCGATCACAAACTATTTCAAAAAAAAATTGTCCACTTCATTTTCGATTAGACACATCAAAAACTGCCCAAGAAAAAAGGGAATCCTCCATTTCAGAGCATCTAGAAATTGGGCTCCGCTCAGGCTGGATATTTTTGGAGAACATTAGAAGATGTTGAGCGTTGGGGCCACATTCCAGTGACCCGAGAAAAAAATACAAAAGGAGAAAAATAGAAAGAAAATGAAAAAAAAGGATTAAATATAAAAAATATACTCCCGTTGTAAATAAATATAACACACTTTAGGTCACTACTTTATTTCTTAAGAAAACAAAATTTCAAAATAAAAAACCTATATATTGCACTCGGCCATGACTCCTTAATTCATGGCAAACTTGATCTGCATGAGAGGAAACTTGAACTCTCAATTTAATTTAAATAACCAAAAAAAGAAAAAAAAGAAAAAAAAACTTTTCATTCTTCAGAAAGAGATGAAGGTCTCCATGAGAAGAAACTCATAAATTATGCAATTGCAGTCGACATGGCACACATGCAGTCGCAACTCAAGGAATGGGCATGCAATTGGCACAGAAAAATAAGAAAAAAAGATGCATCTTCTCGTCACTCCGACGGCGGCGGCACAGAAGACAAGGTATAACCCCTATGAAAATGCAGTTCAGGGGTGGACATGAATTGCAGTCGGGTGCCGACACTTATAGTTACGAGTCTAGTGGCACACATGTAATTGCAGTCGACATGGCCCACATGCAGTTGCAACTCTCGAAATGGGCATGCAATTGGGCACCCAAAAAAAAGTCCATCGTTGTCATCACTTCGGCAGCGCGCCAAACACGACAAGCTATAACCCCTATGAAAATGGCTCAGGGATGGACATGAATTGCAGTCTGGTGCCGACACTTGCAGCTATTATTATAGTGGCAGACATGCAATTGCAGTCGACATGGCCTGCATGCATTTGCAACTCAAGGAATGGGCATGCAACTGGTACACACAATAACAAAAAAAATTTGCATCCTTGTCGTCACTCTGACGGTGGCGGCACACAAGACAGGCTATAACCCATATGGAAATGCAGCTCATGGATGGACATGAATTGCAGTCGAGTGCCGACACTTGCAGTTGCGAGTCTAGTGAAAGACATGCAATTGCAGTCGACATGGCCCGCATGCAGTTGCAAGGGAATGGGCATGCAACTGGCATTCCAAAAAAGCCACTCCAGCTGCGGCGGCACATAAAAACAAGCTATAACCCCAATGAAAAATACAACTTGGGGATGGAGAGGAATTGCAGTCGGGGGCCCACACTTGCAGTTGCCCACACTTGCAGTTGCGAGTCTAGTGGCGGACTTGCAATTGCAGTTGGCATGGCCCGCATGCAATTGCAACTCAGAGAATGGGCAGGCAACTGGCACCCCAAAAAAAGCATCCCTGTCGTCACTCTGCCGGCGACACACAAGACAAGTTATATATATGAAAAGGCAGCTTAGGGGTGGACATGAATTGCAGATAGATGCCGACACTTGCAGTTGCGAGTCTAGTGGTAGATATACAATTGCAGTCGACATGGCCCACATGCAGTTGCAATTCGGGGAATGAGCATGCAACTAGCACCCCAAAAAAAATGCATCCTTGTCCTCACTCCCGTGGCGGCGGCGCACGTGACAAGCTGTAACCCATATGAAAATGCAGCTCAGGGTGGACATGCAATTGGCGCCCCTCTCTTTAGTTTCGGACATGTTGCAACCCTTGCAATTGCAGTCGGCATGGCCACGTGCAAATGTTGTGCAACCAAAAAAAAGTAAAAAAAAAGATGAAAAATGAATATGCACGTTCATAAACTACAACAACAACAAATAAACACGCAAACTTTTAGTCTTCCACGGCTTGTAAAAAAAACTTGCATGTGGCCATGTGAGAGAGATGAATGGCAAACGCAAGAAAATGGGATTGAAGCCAACAATCATATTAATCGCTCCTGTCCGCAGGCAACACGAGCACGGGAAAAAGGCCCAGCGTAGAAAGAAGCCTAAAATACATATATAGACAAAGAAAAAGCCACACAACACCCGCCACGGTCAGCCCATGGCGTGTTCCTGTCCAACACGGATGAAAAGGCAAAATGAAAAAAAAACGATAATGGGCCGGTCACACCACTAGAACAGGCTGATACTCCAATACAAGACATGAGCGATCGTGAACCTTATAAAGCTAGAAACGGTCGAACGGGCAGGGACATCGACTGAGACTTAGCTAAAACTCAGTCGACTGAGTTTTAGCAGTCCCCTTGATTTATAGATACGTCGCTCCCCATGCACTCGACCGTGTCCATACCATACGATCGGCCAGACGGCAGTGCCCCGGGTCACCTACTGTGCATCGAGCGGCAGTGCTGTCCCTATGGTTTTGCCATATAACTTGGAAAAAGACTAAATTTCAATTGGAACATAATAAGATGCTCCAGGCAGCAAGCAACCAAACTAAGAATTTTCCCACAAAAAAAAACCAAACTTAGAATTTCTAAGCATCACAATTCTCCCCAAAGATGCTTAATTTGCATTACCATGTACTAGATCAGAACCACCAAAAATATCAGTCGATTACATATGTTACAGACCCGAACATCTAATTTATTTGGCCGCCCATGCATACAATCCGTATGTCCTCTAGCTTCGCGGCGGGTTCAAGATGTTGATGGCTAACTTGACAAGCTTCTCGTTCTCCCCGTTTTCCTTCCGAATGGGATTACGATCGACCTTCCCGATCACTCCTACGCCGCTCAGCAAGATGTCGCAGTCACTAGGCGCGCCCAGGGCGTCGTTAAGCTTATCGGTCGCGTTGACGACACGTCCGGCGTGAAGGTCGTCGAGGGCGGCGGCCACCGTCTCGGCCATGGTCGTGTAGTACCCGGTGCAGGTGTTGAGGTCGCGCACGAGGTCTGAGATGATGTGCAGCGTGGACGTCACGCTGTTCGCGGTCTGGTTGGTGGCGACGATGCCGCGCTGCAGCGTATCGTTTGAGGAGGCGGCCGCCGGGAGCACTCTCGGGTTGACGGCAGGGGAGACGCCGACTGCGAGGATAGGGGCGCTGGCTGCTGCGAGGAGGACGAGCAGGGCCAGGGAGGAACTCATGGTGATTTACGTGCGGAGGTTCAATTCAATGGCTGCATCGTTCCAAGCCGTGTATCCTTGGGATTTATACAAGCGGAGAGGCCTCTATTTTAGAAAGAATGCACGAATACAATCCTGCATAAACGGGATTTATTTTATGATTTGATGTACTTCCTTCTAAAGAACATATATTGTTAGTAATTTCCTTTTTGTGGCGATCACTCTTTATCTGAGGTTAATCAACAATAATGGCGCCGATGAATTCTTATTTGGCAAGATCTCATCATTAATCCTCTCCAAAATATGCATGATTTTGTGAACTTCGAAAAGGCTTGCCCATTGACATGAGGTTAGTCCTCTAAAAAAAACCTTTTTTCCGGGAAAATCCTCTCCAAAAAATTTGTCAATACCGTTCGAAGGGGGTCCTCTCTATTAACTAGCAGAACATCTGTGTGTTGGTACAGGCTATCCACCATGTTATCTCTAACATCTGAGTCCAACACAAAAAACCCCATCCCACGATGCATCTTCTCTTTTTCTATAGGAACCTCCCATTGCCGCTCGGTTTCCCGTCATAGCGGGACATTTCTCGCTGAAGCCACCTCCTTAAAAACCGGATGACGTCCACCTCATCTTCGCCGTGCGTTGCAATAGGGATGAATTTTTTTATGTTCACAATATAATAAAGTGGGTTAAACAAAGTTATACTATTGACACAGAAAAACAAATAAATATAGAGATCATTCTCAAAGATCCATTCAACTTTGCAAATGCACACTGCCGTGGCAGGCAAGTGGTAACGTGAACGTATTCCTAGTCACCAATAAGCTCCACCTCCAGCCCACATATGCTAGAAGGGATACTTGTCGTTCTTCTCTTCCCCGTCCTTCCCTACATCTTCTACTCTTAGCCTCTTCGCCTAGAAGTTTCATTGGCGCCAACCAGGACCACGTTAACATTAGTTTGTTCGTTATCGACACCTCATCTTCTTCTTTCTCATTCCTCACCAACTTTAGTTCTCGTTCCTACTTATTTTTTAGAATACTCTTTTTTTCGTCTTATTTTTTGGAACACTCTTTCTCCAATGCCACGGATCACTTGGTGGCTTTAGTTCTTTTTCCTACTTATTCTTGGAACACTCTTCCTTTCTGCCATAGCATGAACCAACTGGTGTCCTGACACGCGAATGTTTCCGCAACCGTCAGTATGTGGACATCCTGCAGAGCATAGGTGTCATCCATCTTGGGGAACGTTAGGTCGCCCATGTCGCGAGCGCATGGTGGCTGTCAAGGTTTTTAATTTTGGAAACAAAACAATTTCGGACCTCACAGAAATATGCGATTTCCGGAAATTGCTTCGGATTTTGAGATTTCAAATATCACTTAATTTTACTGAATTCTAACGTAATTTAAATTTACTTTGAAATCATTTTGAATCTACCTCGAAATTTTGGGGTTAAAATATTTCGGACCCATTGAAATATGTGAAATTTCACTGAAATATGCCGTTGTCCATGTTGGCAAGCGGTGCTCAGCCATCTCGCAACATGTTGATCATCCTTTGCCCATCGAGATGGCTCCAATGGGGTCCGAAATATTTTTACCCTGAAATGGGCGTCATCCGGTTTCAAAGGAGATGGTGCCATCGAGAAATGTCCCGCTACGGCGGGAAACAAGTGGGAAGTGGAGGGAGCCTGCTTGGTGCCCATTTGATGTTCAAACACGCTCGTACATATGAGGGAGAAATGAGCTTCGATCTTGCAGATGATCTTAATCATTTGTTGGATTGATTTATATGCATTCTAGCCCGTTGCAACGCACGGGCGTTCTACTAATCAAAATGAGATCTCTCTTAGTGCCGAAGATAGCCAAGTAATGGCTACATTGACCCACATGGTTTCTTTAGGCAAAAAGGCGAGTTGTCCTAGTTCTAGGGCATCTCTAGCCGTGTACCCGTAAACTGATACACTTAGTGTTTATGGACGTGTCCGTGGATACGGAAATGGAAGCCGTACATCCAACCACATGCAACAAAGTTCAGCCACATTTGAAACGCCAATTGAACAAAATGAACAAAATTTAACCGCTTGCATGTTGCGCCTCCTCCAAAGGATCTACTAGCCCTGATCGTCGTGGTGGATCCCGCCGTGTCAGACCCGGGCAACATCGGCGTACCTGGATCCTCAGGCCAGAAGCATAAGAATAAGGGCAACAAGGAGAAGAAGGAGGTTGTGCCTACTCACCGGTCGGAGCAGCTCCAGGGACTGTGCATCAACAACTGAACATGCTGCAGTGCAGTTCTTCTATTTTTCTGAAGATGCAATAGTAATCTCTTTGTCTGCTTGTTTCCTTTGTTCTATTGGTTAAACTTGGAATCTGTGCCGGTACTAGTTATTTCCTTGGTTTTTTATGAGGAAAAGTTATTTCCTTGGGTTAATTTGTGAATTTTGTTAAATTTGGGACCTATGGAGTAACAGTTTGCTAAGTATGGTTGTTAAGTGATGTTAAGTATGATTGCTTACTGCAACAATGTGTCTATCTCCTTGTTTATTATGTCATGGTAGTTTAATTCCTCTCAGAGAGATATGTATGCTACACGGATATGTCTGAACTACAAATGACAATGCAGTGTTCCAGACAGCTAAAGTCTTACAATCTTGTTACTTCCATACAAACACTAGCATTGATCATCGCTTGAAACCTTGCAACATCCAAAGTAACACTACCATTTATCATCCCATTACAACCTAACAATACAAAACAAACTACCAGTTCATATGCATACATCAAGCATAACAGAATTGCTGCTTGTTCCCTGCTCATGACACCTTCTTTGCTTGCCCATGGCACCTAAGAAAACCTAGTCTACAGAGCGGTTCATAAACCACCTAATCATTTCTTCAGAATCAACAATAAACACAGAACACCGAGTAACATAACACCTCCAAACAACAACTTAAGCACACAAACCACTTTTCTACCTAAAGCTAACAAGTATCTCTACTTCATTCTGCCTGTTGCTTGCTCATGGCACCTGGTTTGCTTTGACTATAACTCCATGCACTGCCTCTGCCTGCACCTGTAATCCCCCCTTCAGCTCTTGCTTCCTCAAGCTCGTCTCTTCTGTCCTCTGCTGCACCAATTGCATCAACAACAACATCACCAACTAATATCCGTGTACTAACCAGATGCTCAACGTACTCCAGGTCCCAATGCCACAAATCACACTTTATATATGAAATTTAGACATAAAATTTGACAAGTGCAACTAACCACAAACAATCCTAACCTAGGACAACAACAACATTATTGCTTACACTGCGCTTCTTGCACTTGTAAAACACCCAACCATCATGCTCCTCGGTGCTGGAGACGTAGAAATTGACAACCTCATCACAGTAAGGCCAAGGGACCGATGGCAACACCACCGAGCGGCCATGCAGAGATGACCTAATCAATTTGGAGGAGGACATGTCGGAAGAAACAAGGGCAAGGATTAGCAGGATGGATAGCGACGGCGATAGGGGCCGGCAGTGGAGAGAAAGAGACGACGACTGTCAATTTGGGACTAGTGTTACAGCAAGAGATAGGGCAGCCAGACGAGCTCATGTGATGCACGGCGTGGTCCAGCCCACACTAGGCTTACGCTAGGTGTGTTGCGCCGTGCCGCGGCATGTGTTGGGGAACGTAGCATGCAATTTCAAAAAAATTCCTACGATCACGCAAGATCTATCTAGGAGATGCATAGCAACGAGAGGGGGAGAGTGTGTCCACATACCCTCGTAGACCGAAAGCGGAAGCGTTAGCTTAACACGGTTGATGTAGTCGAACGTCTTCGCGATCCAACCGATCAAGCACCGAATGTACGACACCTCCGAGTTCTGCACACGTTCAGCTCGATGACGTCCCTTGAACTCTTGATCCAGCAAAGTGTCGAGGGAGAGTTTCTCAGCACGATGGCATGGTGACGGTGATGGTGATGTGATCCGCGTAGGGCTTCGCCTAAGCACTACGACAAATATGACCGGAGGAGTAAACTGTGGAGGGGGGCACCGCACACGGCTAAGAGAACAATTGATGTGCTTTGGGGTGCCCCCTTCCCCGTATATAAAGGAGGAGGGGAGGAGGCCGGCCCTAGGGGCGCACCATGGGGGAGGGGGACCGACTTGGACTCCAAGTCGGTCCCCCTTCCTTCTTTCGGAGGGGGAAAGGGGAAAGGAGAGGGAGAGGAAGAAGGAAAGGGGGGCCGCGCCCCTCCCCTTGTACAATTCGGACTACCCCCGGGGGGGCACCACCCCTTGTGGGCTGCCCTCTCTCTCCTCTATGGCCCATGTAGGCCCATTACTTTCCCTGGGGGGTTCCGGTAACCTCCCGGTACTCCGATAAATTCCCGAAACACTCCCGAACCATTCCGGTGTCCGAATATCATCGTCCAATATGTCAATCTTTACCTCTCGGACATTTTAAGACTCCTCCTAATGTCCGTGATCACATCCGAGACTTCGAACAATCTTCGGTCACCAAAACACACAACTCATAATACAAATCGTCATCAAACGTTAAGCGTGCGGACCCTACGGGTTCGAGAACTATGTAGACATGACCGAGACACATCTCTGATCAATAACTAAAAGCGGAACCTGGATGCTCATATTGGTTCCTACATATTCTACGAAGATCTTTATCGGTCAAACCGCAATGACAACATACGTCATTCCCTTTGTCATCGGTATGTTACTTGCCCGAGATTCGATCGTCGGTATCCTCATACCTAGTTCAATCTCATTACCGGCAAGTCTCTTTACTCGTTTCGTAATGCATCATCCTGCAACTAACTCATTAGTCACATTGCTTGCAAGGCTTATCATGACGTGCATTACCGAGAGGGCCCAGAGATACCTCTCTGATACTCGGAGTGACAAATCCTAATCTCGATCTATACCAACCCAACAAACACCTTCGTAGACATCTGTAGAGTATCTTTACAATTACTCAGTTACGTTGTGACATTTGATAGCACACAAGGTGTTCCTCCGGTATTTGGGAGTTGCATAATCTCATAGTCAAAGGAATATGTATAAGTCATGAAGAAAGCAATAACAATAAAACTTAGCGATCATTATGCTAAGCTAACGGATGGGTCTTGTCCATCACATCATTCTCCTAATGATGTGATCACATTCATCAAATGACAACACATGTCTATGGTCAGGAAACTTAACCGTCTTTGATTAACGAGCTAGTCAAGTAGAGGCATACTAGGGACACTTTGTTTTGTCTATTTATTCACACATGTATCAAGTTTTCGGTTAATACAATTCTAGCATGAGTAATAAACATTTTGTTGGAAATATGCCCTAGAGGCAATAATAAATTGATTATTATTATATTTCCTTGTTCATGATAATCGTTTATTATCCATGCTAGAATTGTATTGATAGGAAACTCAGATACATGTGTGGATACATAGACAGCACCATGTCCCTAGTAAGCCTCTAGTTGACTAGCTCGTTGATCAATAGATGGTTACGGTTTCCTGACCATGAACATTGGATGTCGTTGATGACGGGATCACATCATTAGGAGAATGATGTGATGGACAAGACCCAATCCTAAGCCTAGCACATAGATCGTGTAGTTCGTTTGCTAAAGCTTTTCTAATGTCAAGTATCATTTCCTCAGACCATGAGATTGTGCAACTCCCGGATACCGTAGGAATACTTTGGGTGTGCCAAACGTCACAACGTAATTGGGTGGCTATAAAGGTGCACTACGGATATCTCCGAAAGTGTCTGTTGGGTTGGCACGAATCGAGACTGGGATTTGTCACTCCGTGTAAACGGAGAGGTATCTCTGGGCCCACTCGGTAGGACATCATCATAATGTGCACAATGTGACCAAGGAGTTGATCACGGGATGATGTGTTACGGAACGAGTAAAGAGACTTGCGAGTAACGAGATTGAACAAGGTATCGGGATACCGACGATCGAATCTCGCGCAAGTATCATACCGCTAGACAAAGGGAATTGTATACGGGGTTGATCGAATCCTCGACATCGTGGTCCATCCGATGAGATCATCGTGGAACATGTAGGAACCAACATGGGTATCCAGATCCCACTGTTGGTTATTGACCGGAGAACGTCTCGGTCATGTCTGCATGGTTCCCGAACCCGTAGGGTCTACACACTTAAGGTTCGATGACACTAGGGTTATAAGGAATAGATATACGTGGTTACCGAATGTTGTTCGGAGTCCCGTATGAGATCCCGGACGTCACGAGGAGTTCCATAATGGTCCGGAGGTAAAGATTTATATATGGGAAGTCCTGTTTTGGTCACCGGAAAAGTTTCGGGTTTTATCGGTAACGTACCGGGACCACCGGGAGGGTCCCGAGGGTCCACCAAGTGGGGCCACCAGCCCCGGAGGGCTGCATGGGCCAAGTGTGGGAGGGGACCAGCCCCAGGTGGGCTGGTGCGCCCCCCCCCCCCACAAGGGCCCAAGGCGCCTAGGGTTTGGGGAGGGGGCGCACCCACCTAACTTGGGGGGCAAGTTTCCCCTCTCCCCCCCTTGGCCGCCCCACTAGATGGGGTTTTGGGCTGGCCGCCGCCCCTAGGGTGGAACCCTAGGTGGGGCGCACCCCCTCCCTCTCCCCTATATATACTTGAGCACTTTTGGGGATGCCTACAGATGAGTTTTGACTCCATGGCGCAGCCCTGCCTCTCTCCCTCCTCCTCTCACGCGGTGCTTGGCGAAGCCCTGCAGGATTGCCACGCTCCTCCACCACCACCACGCCGTTGTGCTGCTGTTGGATGGAGTCTTCCACAACCTCTCCCTCTCTCCTTGCTGGATCAAGGCATGGGAGACGTTGTCGGGCTGTACATGTGTTGAACGCGGAGGTGCCGTCCGTTCGACACTAGGATCTCCGGTGATTTGGATCACGACGAGTACGACTCCTTCAACCCCGTTCTCTTGAACGCTTCCGCATAGCAATCTACAAGGGTATGTAGATGCACTCTCCTTCCCCTCGTTGCTAGTTTCTCCATAGATAGATCTTCGTGACACGTAGGAAAATTTTGAATTTCTGCTACGTTGTAGTTTCCAAAACAACCTATATTGTATTTTGCATACTTTATTTACACTTTTGATCCTATTCCTTCCTTCTAATGTCCAAGTGTCGTCTTCCACCATCCTAGAGAGAGCCTGCACCGGTGTTGTCTGTTTGTTCTCGAAAACAAATCGCGAGGAGGTAACTGCAAAAAAAAATCAAAAAAAGAAATCTCTCTGTATATCGATTGGTGGGTGAAAAAACAGATGAGAACCAATACGGAGGGCATGAATTGCAACAATGAGATGAGATAAGGAGCAGCGCACTAACTTCATGAACTCGCAGGATTGTTTGCCACCACGTACCAGACGGATCTGGAGAATCTGGCAGCGATATTTGCCTGGCGAGAGATGTGAACTGATTAAGAGAACAGATCGGTGGAGTAGGGAGCAAGTGAGGATGAATTGTGTGAGAGTGGGTCGGGAACTAACCTTGATCAGCTCGGGGTGATGCCTTGGCCACCGGCCGCCGGGCATGCGATGAGTCCATTAGGAGACGAGGAAGGGAACCACGCTAATATGGGGGAGGTTTCCGATTTTATTTCGCAGTTACCTCATCACGATCTGTTTGACTGATGTTAGTCTCGGTCTTGGATTCCTATGACAGGTGGGGCCTTGGTAATGTAGCGCGTGTATTATTATTTTTTTGTTCGCTATTGGCGGGAGAGAATGGAGGGAAAAGTAAAAATTGGTGTGAACCAAAAATAAATAAATTATGAGGGTGTCTAACAATTTGAAACCAAACAAATTATAAATTTTCTTATTATCATCTAGCCCGTGACGGGCACTCGCACATATATTTGTGCCAAGTAGAACGTGTTTCTTCTATGTTTGTACAAACTAAGTGCAATATGGGTGAATTAAAAAATGAATACTAATACTCAAACAATCGAAAAAGTTAATCCAAAAACAAAAAATTCCTAGCTTGCATGTTACGACCTACATATACGATTGTCGTCCAAAATCACTAGTTGCCGTCCATCATATCCAAGATCACTAGTTGTCCCCCATAGGCAACCACGGCGTCCAGATTGGGCGCCGCCTGAGGAGTCGCCTTTACCGGCACATAACCATCGTGTTCGTTGAGGTGAGGGCGGCGAGGTTGGATGCACAATAACAGTCGCACATCGCGGCAATTCCATCAAGGAGGAGTTGCCACTTGTGAACGCGAAGGCGAGCGGCCACCTCCTCCACTACCTCAGTGGCCGCAACGGTGCCAACTCCTCATCGCGGGCCATCGTGTCGGCTGAGGAGAGGGAGGCGAGGCAGGCAACGCGGTAGGAGTGGTGCAACACGATAAGTCCGTCAAGAAGGAGGTGTCGTCGGCGATCGCGAAGGCGCACGAGCATATCCTCCACTACCTCGGTGGCCATTGCGGGGCCAACTCCTTTTCACGGTCCATCGTGTCTCCTAAGGAGAGGGCGACGAGGCAGGCTGCATGGTAGGAGTGGCACACCGCGACAAGTCCGTCGAGGAGGAGGTGTCGCCGGCGATCGCAAAGGCATGCAGCCATATCCTCCACTAACTCGGTGGCTGCAGCGAGGCTGACTTCTTGTCATGGGCAATCATGTTGGCTGAGGAGAAGGCGTTGAAGTGGGCGCGCGGTAGGAGTGGCGCAACACAGCAAGTCCGCCAAGGAGGAGGTGTCGACGGCGATTGCAAAGGTGTATGATCACCTCCTCCACTACCTTTAGTATTATAGATCTTGATATATTTTTTCATATAAAATGGTCAAACTTTATGAAGTTCGACTTGAGACCATTTTTATATGCACTGTAAAAAGGACCGAAGGGGGTATTTACAAAAACTTTGAAATGTACCTGCTCATACTTTATATATAAATATGATTATCGAATTTTTCTCAAATTTTATGATGAGTTCCCAAAACGTAGTAATTTTTAGTTTTCAAAATAAATAAATTGTAAGACAATTGTCTTCAGTTCAAAATTGCAGCATATGTAGGAGGTGAAGAAGAGCAGTAGCAGCGATCTGCAGTATGAGAGCGTGGAGAGGAGCAGCAGAGAGGAAGACTAGGAGCCGAATAGCAGCGGCGGAGGACTTCGCTGGGGATCAGATAGCGCGGCTGTCCTTGTCTGATGGAATTTTTGTATAAAAAGTATGAGCAGGTACATTTCAAAGTTTTTGTAAAGGAGTGATACAATTTGTGCCTTAGTGAAGAAGGGGGCGGAGAATGTGTAGCAAACAGAACAACCAACACCAATTTGGAATCAAGTGTTGACACTTTACGATAGTCACACGTAGAAATCTTCTTATCCGAGTTATTACATGGACATAAAACAAAAGATAGCAAATAACACTAATGAATTCGTCACTAATGATCGGTGAATTTTTCATTATCCATCGAACCTGCATGTAGAAGCAATAGAGTAGTAAGTTTCATGTGCGAACTTTATACACCAGATTGTACACCATTTCCTAACAATGGTAAACTTGACATCCAACATCACAGAATGATAGTAAATTTGTGAACACATAGTATAGCTAGGTAAAATCTGTAAACACATAGTACATCACAAGCAGTAAATAGTATAACTAGCTGTCACGTCTTGTACGGCAGTAGCTAGCAAGTTCATATAGTCGTTGAATTTTCATCATGATACAACACCGGCAGCAGCTGCCAAAGTTCAGCTAGTCCCAAACACCTAGAACCATATCATACAACCTGAATTCTTTGATCTGACCGTTCATTAAAGCAAAAATATTCTAAACATATGCCATACAAGTATACACAAAAATATTCTTTGATCTGTATACACTCTTGTACATTTGCTTTATAAGAATATAATCTTTGCCTTGTTCTTATTATCGATGTGCTCCATTCCTGGACACAAATCTGTTATTACCTTAGAAGAGTCTTGTACATACATGTTCATATTTATGTTGCAAATTAGCGTCCTTGTTTCGAGTATGCTCACTTGTGTTGTCTTACTCCCATATATACATGGACTCTATACTAAAAATATACTCCAACTTAAATGTTATTAGTTTAGCAGTGGATATGATAATAAGGGATCACATTTAGAAACAGAAGGGAGGAGGAGTACTAGGACTTTGTAGACTTTTTCTTAGGTCAACCAACTTTTTAGTCATCATGATTGACTGAATTACTTACCCTTTTCCTTGTGCAAATCCATGTCACATTTTTAGTGACTTGTAGCCGATAATAAATGTTACAAAAAAATCGCCAACGTTTGTGATTGCAGGTACATAAGGATAGACTCAAGCTGGGGGAGGTCACACCGTTGAGTGAGATACTATTATGTGTTGGTCATGGTGCACTCACATTAAAAAAATTGTTTCTTTGAATATTTACAATCCCAAAACTCTTTAGTATTTCTGAAACTTCAACTATAATATCTAACCTTGCTTACACTATATTCCCTGAATATTTGTATCAAATATTCCCTGTAAAAACTGAATTCAGAGATGAATGTTTACTCAATGCAATGCTTACACTCCATTCCCTGAATATTTCAAGCATTCCCTGTACAAACTGAATTCATTGATGAATGTTTACTTAGTGCAACATTTAAACTGTATTCCTGTAAAGATTTTGTTCAATCCCTGACCAACCGAACAACAATGAAGTGGACAGCGATTAGGAGGGATAGGGGATAAATCCCAACAAGAATTAAAGTGACAGACATAGGTTTCACTCAAACCACACGGTGATCAATTCCCTGTGGGGAACAAATCCCAAACAACTAAACACAGCCCAGGTGGTACAGTATATCTATGAAATTGAAACAAGCCTGAAGCTCCTCTCTCTCATATGATTTGATCGCAAAAGCAGGGGAATGGATCCATCTCTCCTATCTGACAGTCCATCCCCTTCATTATCTACCAAATCACATCCCATGGCCATGTCTCGAGGTGGCCACAAATAAGGTCAGTGGATGAGAGGAGACGGGAAGGAGGAAGGGAGGGAGGGTTACCTCGGAGGCCAGTCTCGCCCGTACACGGTCAGGGAGAAGAAGGGCGGCCGGAGGAGCGGCGCGCCGCCGGCGGGCAGGCTGGATGGGCAGCCAGAGGAGCAGGGGACGATAGCAGACGACTTGCAGCTTTCCTACCGCGGCCTTGCCGCTTCTAAATTCTTCGCTGCCCACAAAGCCGACGCTCCCTTGTCCGTCGTCGCCTTCCCGCCGCCCCCCTGCCCATCCACCTTCCAGCCTTTCCTCTCAGCGGGAGGAGATTGGATGATTGATTTGTGTCGTACAAGACCTAGATCGATCCAGACTTGAAGGCGAATATCAATCTGGACCGGAGAATAAAAGTGGTGGACTTCGCACAATTTGGTTTTGCTTGGACGGTTAAACAGATTTTCGCGCCACATATCCGTAAAAAAAAGTTTTTCACGCCACACAATGGGTAACAACGTGTCTACTCAATTTTTTTTGTGCTGAATTATTTTTTTATTTTAAAATTTGTATATTTGTAGTCTTATAATAGATATAATTTGCAACCAATACATAGCAACAAATAAGATCTTTTGCACCACGACAGGGTCATGAGCCGCAAGCCTGCAACGCATATGCTACACCGCTTATATGTGTATCTACTGGTAATTTTGCAACAAATATTTAAAACGATGGAGAATATGTGTTGCTTTATAGGGGGTATCCTTGTAGTGATGAAACGGCAAATCAGCTGCTGCTCTAATGAAGAAACCCAAAGTTGAACCCAAACCCGAGACTAAGTGCTTCTGTAATAAGGGGAACAACCACTGGAGCAGAATTACCCTAGATACTTGGTAGATGAAAAGGCTGGCAAGGTCGGTAGAAGTATATTGGATATACATTGTGTTAATGTGTACTTTACTAGTACTCCTAGTAGCACCAGGGTATTAGATACCGGTTCGGTTACTAAGTGTTAGTAACTCGAAATAAAAGCTACGGAATAAACAGAGACTAGCTAAAAGGTGAGATGATGATATGTGTTGGAAGTATTTCCAAGGTTGATCAAATATCGTACGCTCCCTCTACCATCAAGATTGGTGTTTGCGTTGAGCAAAGACATGATTGGATTATGTCTATCGCAATACGGTTATTCATTTAAGGAGAATAATGGTTACTCTGTTTATTTGAATAATACCTTCAATGGTCTTGCACCTAAAATGAATGGTTTATTGAATCTCAATCGTAGTGATACACATGTTCATGCCAAAAGATATAAGATAGTAATGATAGTACCACCTACTTGTGGCACTGCCACGTAAGTCATACGCATGAAGAAGCTCCATGTTGATGGATCTTTGGGCTCACTCGTTTTTGAAAAGTTTAAGACATGCAAACCATGTCTATTGGTGTATATGCATGAAGAAACTCCATGCAAATGGACCGTTTGGACTCACTTGATTTTTTGAATCAATTGAGACATGCAAATCATACCACATGGGCAAGATGACTGAAAGCCTCGTTTTCAGTAAAATGGAACTAGAGAGCAACTTGTTGGAAGTAATACATTTTGATGTGTGCAGTCCAATGAGTGCTGAGGCGTGTAGTGGATATTGTTATGTTCTTACTTCACAGATGATTTGAGTAGATGTTGAGTACATTTACTTGATGAATCACGAGTCTGAATTATTGAAAGGTTCAAGTAATTTCAGGGTGAAGTTGAAAGATCGTCGTGACAAGAGGATAAAATATCTATGATATGATCATAGAGATGAATATCTGAATTACGAGTTTGGCACAGAATTAAGACATTGTGGAAATTGTTTCACAACTAATACAGCCTGGAACACCATAGTGTGATGGTGTGTCCGAATATCATAACTGCACCCTATTGGATATGATGCATACCATGATGTCTCTTATCGAATTACCACGATAGTTTATGGGTTAGGCATTAGAGACAACCACATTCACTTTAAATAGGGCACCACGTAATTCCGATGAGATGACACCGTATGAACTATGGTTTAGAGAAACCCAAGCTGTCATTTCTTAAAAGTTTGGGGCTGCGACGCTTATGTGAAAAAGTTTCAGGCTGATAAGCTCGAACCCAAAGCGGATAAATGCATCTTCATAGGACACCCAAAACAGTTGGGAATACCTCCTGTCTCAGATCCGAAAGCAATAAGGGATTGTTTCTAGAATCGGGTCCTTTCTCGAGGAAAAGTTTCTCTCGAAGGAATTGAGTGGGAGGATGGTGGAGACTTGATAAGGTTATTGAACCGTCACTTCAACTAGTGTATAGCAGGGCACAAAGAGTTGTTCCTGTGGCACCTACACCAATTGAAGTTGAAGGTTATGATATTGATCATGAGACTTCAGATCAAGTCACTCCCAAACCTCGTAGGATGACAAGGATGCGTACTACTTCAGAGTGGTACCTAATCCTGTCTTGGAAGTCATGTTGCTAGACAACAATGAACCTACGAGCTATGGAGAAGCGATGGTGGGCCCGGATTCCGATAAATGGCTCGAGGCCATAAAATCCGAGAGAGGATCCATGTATGAAAACAAGGTGTAGAGTTTGGCAGAACGGCTCGATGGTCGTAAGGCTATTAAGTACAGATGGATTTTAAAAGGAAGACGGACAATGATGGTAAGTATCACCATTAAGAAAGCTCGACTTGTCGTTAAGATGTTTTCCGACAAGTTCAAGGAGTTGACTACAATGAGACTTTCTCATTCGTAGCGATGCTAAGAGTCTGTTAGAATTATATTAGCGATTACTGCATTATTTATGAAATCTTGCAGATAGGATGTCAAAACATTGTTTCCTCGACGATTTTCTTGAGGAAAGGTTGTATGTGATACAACCGGAAGGTTTTGTCAATCCTGAAAGATGCTAATAAGTATGCAAAGCTCCGGCAATCCTTCTAAGGACTGGAGTAAGCATCTCGGAGTTGGAATGTATGCTTTGATGAGATGATCAAAGATTTTGGGTGTATACAAAGTTTATGAGAAACTTGTATTTCCAAAGAAGTGAGTGGGAGCACTATAGAATTTCCGATGAGTATGTGTTGTTAACATGTTGTTGATCGGAAATGATGTAGAATTTCTAGAAAGCATGCGGAGTTATTTGAAAAGTGTTTTTCAATGGAAAGCCTGGATTAAGCTACTTGAATGTTGAGAATCAAGATCTATAAGGATAGATCAAAACGCTTAATGGTACTTTCAAATGAGCACATACCTTGACATGATCTTGAAGGTGTTCAAGATGGATCAGTCAAAGAAGGAGTTCTTGCCTGAGTTGTAAGGTGTGAAGTTAAGACTTAAAGCTCGACCACGGCAGAAGAAAGAGAAAGGACGAATGTCGTCCCCTATGCTTTTGTCATAGGCTCTATACGGTATGCCATGCTGAGTACCGCACCTGATGTGTGCCTTGCCACATGTCTGGCAAGAGGGTACAAAGGTGATCCAGGAGTGGATCACTAGATAGCGGTCAAAATTGTCCTTGGAGTAATAAGGACATGTTTCTCGATTATGGAGGTGATAAAGAGTTCGGCGTAAAGGGTTACATCGATGCAAGCTTTAACACCTATCCGAATGACTCTGAGTAGCAAACTAGATACGTATAGTGGAGCAACCATTTGGAATAGCTCCAAGTGGAGCGTGGAAGCAGCATTTATAATATGACCTAGAGATTTGCGAAGTACATACAGATCTGAATGTTGCAGACCCGTTGACTAAAACCTCTCTCACAAGCAAAACATGATCAAACCCAGAACTCATTGAGTCTTAATCACATGATGATGTGAACTAGTTTAGTGACACTAGTAAACTCTTTGGATGTAGGTCACATGGCGATGTGAACTGTGAATGTTAATCACATGGCGATGTGAACTAGATTATTGACTCTAGTGCAAGTGGGAGACTGTTGGAAATATTCCCTAGAGGCAATAATAAATTGATTATTATTATATTTCCTTGTTCATGATAATCTTTTATTATCCATGCTAGAATTGTATTGATAGGAAACTCAGATACATGTGTGGATACATAGTCAGCACCATGTCCCTAGTAAGCCTCTAGTTGACTAGCTCGTTGATCAATAGATGTTTACGGTTTCCTGACCATGGACATTGGATGTCGTTGATGACGGGATCACATCATTAGGAGAATGATGTGATGGACAAGACCCAATCCTAAGCCTAGCACATAGATCGTGTAGTTCGTTTGCTAAAGCTTTTCTAATGTCAAGTATCATTTCCTCAGACCATGAGATTGTGCAACTCCCGGATACCGTAGGATTATTTTGGGTGTGCCAAACGTCACAACGTAACTGGGTGGCTATAAAGGTGCACTACGGGTATCTCCGAAAGTGTCTGTTGGGTTGGCACGAATCGAGACTGGGATTTGTCACTCCGTGTAAATGGAGAGGTATCTCTGGGTCCACTCGGTAGGACATCATCATAATGTGCACAATGTGACCAAGGAGTTGATCACGGGATGATGTGTTACGGAACGAGTAAAGAGACTTGCCAGTAACGAGATTGAACAAGGTATCGGGATACCGACGATCGAATCTCGGGCAAGTATCGTACCGCTAGACAAAGGGAATTGTATACGGGGTTGATCGAATCCTCGACAGCGTGGTTCATCCGATGAGATCATCGTGGAACATGTAGGAACCAACATGGGTATCCAGATCCCGCTGTTGGTTATTGACCGGAGAACGTCTCGGTCATGTCTGCATGGTTCCCGAACCCGTAGGGTCTACACACTTAAGGTTCGATGACGCTAGGGTTATAAGGAATAGATATACGTGGTTACCGAATGTTGTTCGGAGTCCCGGATGAGATACCGGACGTCACAAGGAGTTCCGTAATGGTTCGGAGGTAAAGATTTATATATGGGAAGTCCTGTTTTGGTCACCGGAAAAGTTTCGGGTTTTATCGGTAACGTACCGGGACCACCGGGAGGGTCCCGGGGGTCCACCAAGTGGGGCCACCAGCCCCGGAGGGCTGCATGGGCCAAGTGTGGGAGGGGACCAGGCCCAGGTGGGCTGGTGCGCCCCCCTACAAGGGCTCAAGGCGCCTAGGGTTTGGGGAGGGGGCGCACCCACCTAACTTGGGGGGCAAGTTTCCCCTCTCCCCCCCTTGGCCGCCCCACTAGATGGGGTTTTGGGCTGGCCGCCGCCCCTAGGGTGGAACCCTAGGTGGGGCGCACCCCCTCCCTCTCCCCTATATATACTTGAGCACTTTTGGGGATGCCTACAGATGAGTTTTGACTCCATGGCGCAGCCCTGCCTCTCTCCCTCCTCCTCTCACGCGGTGCTTGGCGAAGCCCTGCAGGATTGCCACGCTCCTCCACCACCACCACGCCGTTGTGCTGCTGTTGGATGGAGTCTTCCACAACCTCTCCCTCTCTCCTTGTTGGATCAAGGCATGGGAGACGTCGTCGGGCTGTACGTGTGTTGAACGCGGAGGTGCCGTCCGTTCGGCACTAGGATCTCCGGTGATTTGGATCACGACGAGTACGACTCCTTCAACCCCGTTCTCTTGAACGCTTCCGCATAGCGATCTACAAAGGTATGTAGATGCACTCTCCTTCCCCTTGTTGCTAGTTTCTTCATAGATAGATCTTGGTGACACGTAGGAAAATTTTGAATTTCTGCTACGTTCCCTAACACATTTATCATGTTATAAGGAAATATAAATAACAACTTTATTATTTCCTCTAGGGCATATTTCCTTCAGCATGGGCCATCCCGGTCCTGACAAGACACAGGGCGGCATGAAATCACGTTCGAACCGCATCGCGGACCGACAAAGGCCCGTGTTGGATGGCTTTCGCAGTCCAGACACATTCGGGAGATTTGTGGTTCGGTGTTAGGGATTCCCTTAGCCTTGTTTGGTTAGCAGGGAAACAGTGAAACCAATCTACAGAGGGATTGGCTTGATCCTCCTATGTTTGTCATATTTTTTACCAAAAGCTATTAATCATGTTTGCAATAAATTCGAATCGAATATTTGGTATTCACGACTTGTGATATCAATTTTGGTTCCATGACGTGTCTAACAAATTTGAGTTTAGTATGAAAATTTAACAGTAACGAAGGTCATAAGTGTTAAATGTGTGTGCAAGCAAAAATAATAATCTCACAAGTGTCAGCGAGAAACTTGACACCATTAGTACTGATAAAGTGAGGCGGTGAACTCTCTCTCTCGGTATTACCTCTACAGAGCTGTCAACGCCAAAATATATCTACGAGTAACAGGACTCAAGCTCTGGTCATTGTCGGCTTAGGCAAAGCCTATTGACCAACTAGACTAGGCTATGTCCATGACTACTATAAAGAATTTTATCTGTTGTAAAACTATAAGGCAGTAGACATAGACCACAAAAATAGGCACAAACCTGATAATTGGTATACAACCACCCTCATAACTTTGACCAGGAATTTTTTTTGTTGAAATATACCTCGATAATTTATATTTAAATAACATGGTAATATATGCCTCATGGACATGATAACTTAGATACACACACCATAGTAAGTTTGACATAGGGAAAAAGTTGTTTAAAACATACCCTGATCACTTATGTGTAAATAACATAGTAATATACCACTACTAGGAAAAGGGTTATAGATGATATGGCCACTAATAGCGCACCAGACATGTGGTGCGCCATTACTATATACTAATGGCGCACCACATCCACGGTGCGTCATTAGTAACAATTTTTTTTTATTTTTTTCAAAACTAGTAATGGCGCACTGTGCGCCATTACTAGCGCCATTAGTAAAAAAAATTCAATTTTTTTAACCTTTTTATTTTTTTTTCAAACCTAGCAATGGCGCACCGGTGGAACTAGTAATGGCACACCACATCCACGGTGCGCCACTAGTAATTTTTTCCAATTTTTTTCAAATTTTTTATTTTTTTCAAAACTAGTAATGGCGCACCACTCCCACGATACGCCATTACTAACTTGGCCCAAAAATTCCACCGAATGCACCCCCCTTTGTGGATCGCCTTTTCAGTTTTAAAAAAGGAAATGATGGAAATGTCAAAAAAATAAAAGAAAAATAAGTTTCCCATGTGATATGTGGTCTACTTGTTGGGAAAATTTACAAATATGAATTTCGACTTTATTTGCAAAATCTCTCTGGAATTTGTAAAATGGGCATAACTTTTGCATACGAACTCGGATTAAAAAGTTCTTTATATGAAAAATCATCTATTCGAAAAGTTACATCCAAATTTAATTGTGGGAACCCCGTTTAACATTTTCAAAATCCCCAAAAACCTAACAGAAAAAAAGTTACGGGGCTTTTAAGATCTAGAGAGGAAAAATGGAAAAAATTTCAAACTTACTAGTGGCACACCGTTTGCTAGGTGCGCCACTAGTAACAGAAAATAAATTGGTTTCGAAATTTTTTTTCGATTTTTTTCCAAAATATGATACGTAATATGAGCGGGAAGTTTGAAATATTTTTTCAAAATTTTATCATACTCGTAAACATGAACAAAGTCCTAGACATCAACAAGGTTTAATAGGATTGATATGAAGTATATATCAACAAGTGCCTGTGAAGTGAGCTGGTGCTGGGATTGGATAGAACTGCGAAGTTAAGCGTGCTCAGACTGGAGTAGTGTGAGGATGGGTGACCTTCCGGGAAGTTTGAGCACAGAGTATGATTTGACTTGAGATTAAGCATATTGACCCGAGATTAAGCCATAGTGACCTAAGATTTAGAAAAAAATGAAAAAAACTTTTAAAAAAATTGTTACAAACGGCGCACTTCTATGTGGTGCGCCATTATTATACCAGATACTGATGGCGTATCATGGGCTATACTAATGGCGCATCAGTGCGCGATTAGTAAAAAAATTCTAATGGCGTGGTGCTAGTGGCGCACCTGTAGTGCGTCATTAGTAGCAAAAACAGGTGCGCCACTAGCAGCCTTTTTCCTAGTAGTGTACGCATCGGGGACCTGATAATTTACATACAAATACCATGCATGGTAACTTTGAACAGGGAAAAAGTTATTAAAAACATACCCCTATATTTTTTGTTTAAATAGCATGAATTTACACGTTGTTGAGCAGGTAACTCATGTACAAACACTGTGGTAATCTTTTGACCCAGGAAAAAAGTTGTTGGAAACATACCCCCGATAACTTTTATGTAAATAGCATGGTAATAACCGCAAATCTAAAAACTTACACAAAAATACCATGGTAATTTTTAACCAAGGCAAAAAAATATTGAAATTATACCACGGTAAATTTTGTATAAATAGTATGGTAATATACATACAACAAAGCTGATAACTCACGCACAAACAACGTTGTAACTTTACCTTGGAATAAAACTTGTTAAAAACATACCTATGGTAACTCCCTGTGTAAATAGCATGATCATATACATACAACAGAGCTGATAACTCTCGTACAAACACCACGATAACTTTTTGACCCCGGGATAAAAGTTGTTAATAAACATCCCCAATAATAAACATGGGATCTACTTTCGAAAATCTCGTCACGATGAATTTTTATATGAAATGATTTTTTAATCAGATTGATGGGTTGACATCAGCGTTTTGTCCTTGGTGCATGCATGCATGCGCATGTGAGAAGAAAGGTTGTAGGACCATTTTTTATGCTAGGTAATTTCTAAATAAGCATCATGATAACTTATATACCACATGTATGATAACTTTCTTAGCCCTGGTACAGTAACTTCTTACAGAAGAAAATCATCGCCGAAACATATCAACATGAGATCTACTTTCAATGGTCTCGCTGTATTGAACTTTTTTTATGTGAAAATGATTTTTCAATCAAACCGACGGTTTGAACTAGAAAATATTTTGAAGTTTCGAAATAGGGAAAATTTAGAATGACTTTCTAGTGCATACATGCTTGTAATTAGAGGTTATTGAGAGTGGAGTACACTTGGGGGAAGAGTGATTCATTCTACTGCATAGGAGTGCACGTAGGAGAAGAATGATTCATTGTAATTCATGCATGTAATTAGAGGGGAGAAGGCTGACGCTCGTATCTATCGTTTAAAAATGGAATAGTCGCCATATATTGCGATCTTTTATATCTTCAAATCTTTGTGAGATGAATGATGTGTTGAGAAAGGATGAAAGAGATATATCATGATGGCTGGTTCTTTTGGGGCTTATGTGTGGATGTGAAAATAAGTTGCCTCGTCCGCAACTTATTCTAGAAGCACAAGCTATTTTTTTATTATTTGAGAATCCTACTAGTTAATCCTTAATTAGTACATTAAATAAGCTGGGGAGGGACAGCTTATTTTCACAGCCATCCATAAGCCACAAAAGAACTGACCCTCACTCTGATCAATGACTCTACTAGATATTGTATTTGTATATCTATTGAAATTTTGCACTACTTTAAAATCTATAAATTCGAAGCATAGAATCAATATAACTGAAAGATCAAAAGACATTGGTCGGATCATGGCTGAGAGTATTTTCCAACTAGTTCAATTTACTATGTAAGAAACATGGTATAATCCATGAAAGAACACCTTTTTATCCGGTCCAGTCAAATGGGGTTGCCAAGAGAAAGACCCATGGCTAAGGTGTCCGCCGTTGAGGGCTCTCCGGCGTCTGACGCTCCCTTCTACCGCTCCATCGTTGGTGCGCTTCAGTACCTCACACAGACGCATCCAGACATTTAGTATGCTGTCCAGCAGGTGTGCCTTCACATGCATGCTCCTCGTGGCACCCATTGGGCTCCCGTGAAACGTATACTTCGGTACATACGTGGCACCACAGCCATGGGTCTCACCCTGATGGCCTCGCCAGACACCAGCCTTGTCGCTTACTTCGACGCCGACTGGGCTGGGTGTCCCGACACTCGACGCTCCACTTCCGGCTACTGCGTCTACCTCAGGCCCTCTCTGATTTCGTGGTCGTCTAAACGACAACCCACGGTCTCACGATCGAGCGCCGAGGCCGAGTATCAGGCCGTGGCCAACGCTGTCGCGGAGTGTTCCTGGCTACGACAGCTACTCCAGGAGTTGCTATGTGAGGTCACCAAGGCGACACTTGTCTACCTGTGATAACGTCTCCACAGTGTACCTCGCTGCCAACCCTGTCCATCACCGGCGGGCGAAGCACATTGAGCTCGACATCCACTTCGTCCGGGAGCACGTCTCATTTGGTCGTGTTCGTGTTCTACATGTGCCCACCGATCTGCAGTTCGCCGATGTGATGACGAAGAGACTACCCACCTCGACTTTCGAGGGCTTTCGGTCCAGTCTTTGCGTCACTGGCGACGCTTCGACTGCGCGGGGGGGAGGGGGGGAGGGTGTTGAACATGTGTACATGTACGTAGGTCTGGGTTCTGTATGCAGTACCTGTAGTATCTGTATGTACGTGTATCTCAGAAGACAAGATACCGGTCGCACCCCTTATACACATATATATGTGCCTAGTGCACGATCAATCAATTGTCGATACACCAAATCATTCTCTACACTTATGAAGGAAATTTAATAAATACCATAAAATAGAAAATGTCTAAGCGCCCTAGCTCCCAATGCATGGCACTAACTCCATAGCCTAATCAACAATATTTGTACAACACGAAGCAATAAACATATACTATATGTTGAACAAATTATCTAATGTTTAGAATTTACATATTAGAGTACAATAAGTGCGTACAACATATATGTTCTAGAACTACATATATATACGACATCCTGACCAGCACCCAAAGTACATACTACGGTGATTGTGGGGCATTGTACCAAAGATAGATTTTGTTGCCGCCCTCATGAGCCTCCTCATTTTCGTGAAGAAATAGTAAGAATGAGCTCCAAGCTTGCATCCCGAGTTGTGTGGCAATCTCAATCCAGTTTTGACCATGGAAATAAGTTCTACATAAACCAATCATACAGAGTATGTATGGACAGAAAATTTGGGCATGAGTTATGCTAAAAAATTAAAACATTGAGTGTCCAAATTGTTCCTGGAAATTAATCAATGTTTCACAATATTGCAGACACTCCTTTGAAGCCCTGTTAATGTACAATCTATATTGATGTGCATATAATCACCAACATCAATCTACAATCTAACATGAATCAAATTTAATTACTTGCACACTGCTTGAGCGCGAGTCGAACGAGGGATCGGTGGCCTCGGCTGAGGAGGAGTTGGCTACCGGCGGCGGTGCCCGCCCACCGCTGCTGGGGTGGCAATTGCGTTCGTTGAGCACGAAAGAGAGGCCGATGTGGACGAGGGTGCCGGCGGACGAGGACCCGACGGACGAGGGCGGCCTCGGCGAGGGGGACGCGACGGAGGACGGGGACCCCACAGACGAGGGGAAGCCTCGGCGAGGAGGCGGGCGGGCCATGACGGAGGACGGGGACCCCGCCGGCGGACGAGGGTTGCCGCGGCGAGGGGGGTGTGGTGGAGGACGGGGGCGGCGACGGGGATGGGAGGCTGCTGTGGAGGACGTCGACGTTGTAGGGCGGGCATGGGCCAGGGTGGAGGAAGACAGAGGTTGTGTTTGCATCGATATCCATTTTAGGTATGTGACTGGCAGTTACAGTTGCGGGTACCGGCAGAAGTCTAACACGTCAACTAGCAACGGCGGGTACCAACTGGGTAGAGTTAAAGTTGCTGTGGCGAGCAGCACTTAGCACCCGCCACTGGTGGAAAAAGGGCCTTTGGTCGCGGTTTGCAACTGCCATTAGTCGCGGTTGCGCAACCGCGACCGAACGGGCGCGACTAAAGGCCCCACCCTTTAGTCGCGGTTGCTTAAGAACCGCGACTAAAGGCCCGTCCACGTGGGCGCCAGGTGGCCGTCGGGGCGGAGGACCTTTAGTCGCGGTTCTTCTGGCCAACCGCGACTAAAGGCCGCCGCAGGTTTAGGGTTTTAGCCCCCCCCCTTAAACCTGTTTTCTGTTTAATATGTATTGTTTTATTTCTTTTGTGCTTTATTTTAATTTTGAAGGAGTTTCACATATTCTACGGTACTACATACATGCATATGAATGTACAATTTCAAACAAATTTGAAATTAGAACCAAAAAGAATTCAAGAGGAATATACAATATATATTCAATATCATCGGATGACCATATACAATTTTGAACAAGTTTCCATACATAATTTAATGCATATAAAGTTCTACGTCCTCGTAATGGTGTTCTCCTTTAGGATGGAGGACTTCCCTCCTGAACCATCCAGCTAGTTCCTCTTGAAGTGGTCGGAAGCGAGCTTCTGGACTAAGCATCATCCGGAGGTTATTCCTCTGAGCATTGGTATCACTCGGAACCCGCTCAGAGGTGTATCTCCGGATCATCTCACAGACATAGTATGCACATAGATTGGTCCCCGCTGGCTGAATATCCTCACCATTCTTAGCCTTTGCCCTTTTGAATTCTAGCTCTTTTTTGAATTCACCGACCTTTGTATCTACGAACCGTCTCCAAACCCTACGAGGCAAAGAAAATTAAATGAACAAGAGAGTTATTAGTTACTTGATATTAGGAAATGAACGAAATAGGCCGATCGATATAGAGCGCAAATGAATGAAAATAATTACTTCTGCAGCATTCTTCTCATGTCGACCCAAAGCTTTGGATCCTTATTCAGAGAGTCGTGGACGAGACATTCTGAGGTGTCAACTTTAATTACTAGCAGAATCCAGTGGAACCTGCGGACACGATACATGCACAGTACGTCATGCATAACTCATCGATTAGCCGGCCACATACCATGCATGGAGTAAACAAAAGAGAATGTGCTCAAGACAGAAACACTCACCCAAAATGGTAAGGAAATAGAATATCACTTTTGAGTTCCTGCTTTGTAAGAAACTGCCACAGGTCTGCCTCCATGTCGGCGGGGTGATGCTCCAACACATATCCATTAACGATGTGTGGGTCAATGAACCCAACATTATGGATGTTCCTTACTCTGCATTCCTTAATCTTCATTCTGCATGTATAATAGCGGACACAACAATATAGTTAGGACATATATATAGTGCAGGCAATATGAACGAGATGGGGTAGAAATAAATCACTTACAGAACGTAGCAACTGATGATAGATTTGTCGAGCTCGCGCAGATTGAAAAGCTGGAACAATTCACTCAGATGAATTTGTACATAGTAATGTTTGAAGTGATGCTCATATCTAACTTCCGCATAAATATATTCTTTGGCGTTTTTATTTTTTATGTAACCCTTGTACCATTTCAGCAGACCTTTCATTTGTGGAGGTAGATCCTGTTCCTGCGCAGGCTCGACGAGAGGCCCATTCTTCACATATGTAATTACTACCTCCTTCACTGGCGCCTCATCAAGGCCTAACAGTTCACGAAGAGTAATACCTAAGTTGGCCGCTTGTTCTCTGGCACTCGTTACAGTCAATCCATGTGCTGCCGCAGCTGCTATGATATCGGGGTCATCCGGACCGGCGGCTTTCACTATAAGCGGGGCAATCGATTGTTTACTTTGTTCCCCGAGCTGGGCAACTCGTTTCCCGCTTTTTTTACTTTCTAATTCCGTTTTCTCGGCCTCCTCCAAGGCTTTGTTCTCCTGGTTCTCCGCCCGCTCTTTCTTCTCCTTCAACATGAGTGCCTGCCTACGAAGTTCACGTGCATAGTCGTCAGGCAGATTCTTCGCGGCTTGGGACGGTGTGCTCAAAAATGACTTAGCCCACTTCTTTTGCTCATCAGAAAATACTGGCTTGGGCTCGGGCTCTCTTTTCTTCTTGCAGTCCGCCTTCCATTTCTCATGATCAGCAGCCGCGGCCGCGGCAGTTTCCTCGGCACTACGTTCCCAAGGCCTTGTGGGGAGAGGCTTCAATGATGGCTCCGGTACCTTTGTGGTCTTAGGTACATAAGGGTCCGGGTTAATAATCCAGGACTGCTTCTGCTTCTTTGCCGGAGGTGGATTGGGGGGCGGCGTCTGATCACCCGCCGGACGAGGACTGGGGGGCGGCGTCTGATCACCCGCCGGACGTTGTGGACTGGGGGGCGTCGGCTGACGTGACGGAGGTGTAGGTGAACCGCCACCACCGTAGGGGGGTGGACTTGTTGTCCTTGGCGCCTCGCCTGGAAACTTGATAAACTTCTTTTGCCATAGAATGAAATGGCGCTTGACATCTCCAAGTCTTTTCTCCCCTTCAGGTGTAGCAATGTCAATCTCCAGGTCCTCAAACCCTTGGACTATGTCCTCCACCGTGACACGAGCATAGCCATCTTGAATGGGGGTGTTGTGGTGGAGTGCTCCAGGTAAACATGGTAAAGCACTGCCGATGGCTACCTTCACGGACATGTTCCCGATAGGATAATACAGATGACATTCTTTCATCTCCTTTATATCGTCCACGGGGTAGCGAGGAGGCTCCGGTGCAGTAATTTCGACCACCAGAGGCTCCGGTGCAGTAATTTCGACCACCAGAGGCTCAGGTGCAGTAATTTCGATCGTCGGTGCATCTGCACCAGCCGGTGGGGCCTCCGTGGAAGCCACACTGCTTCTCCGCTGCTGGCTTCTGAGATCCGCTGGATGATCTTCATGCTGCGCCCGAGCTGCATCTCGTTCGGCTACTAGTACACTCACGGTTTTCTTCATCACATCCATTTCCGATGCCAACCGCGCCACAACATCTGCTTCCCGATCCATCTTTCTCTTCCGGCTTCTGTAACCGTACGGGTCATCGTTCTGGGGGAACCCTATTTTCCACGGAATGTGCCCCATGCCTCGTACACGTCCTCCGTGTTCAGGATTCCCGAGGGCTTTTGTCAGCGCGTCGTTCTCTCTGTTGAACTTGATCTTCCCCTCTTGAGCATCCCTCATTGCGTCAATAAGGGCTTGGGTGGGTTTAATTATTTTGCCCCGGTAAACACAGTCCCCTGTCTCCGGGTTCAGCGTTCCCCCATGCCCGTACCACCAGCTTTTGGCCCTTGGGTCCCATCCCTCCGTACCTGGACGGATTCCTCGCGCCCTCAGCTCGTTCTCCATCTTCTCCCACCTAGGCTCCCAAAGGCGATACCCTCCTGGCCCCATAATATGATTGTACTCCTTCTTAGCCGCATTTTCCTTATTTTTTTCGATATTTGAATGAACTGCTCCGATTTCTTTTGCTTCACAAATTCTGGCCAATCATGTTTCAGTTTCTCATATTGTCCTTTGAAATCCGGAGTCTTGTTCTGCTTGACAAAGTCATGGGCTAGATTTTGCTTGAATTTCCGGAATGCGTCGGCCATCTTATGAAGAGCGAACTGTTTGACTAGCCTCCTCCTCTCCTTGTTTTCCTCAATCTTGTTACCCTCCTCATCGAATTTGTTGTATTCCGGAGGTAGAACGAAATGTTCCATAAGCTTTTTGAAGCAATCTTTTTTTGTTCTCTTATCGACGAAAGTGAAACCAGCAATTCGTGCCTTCTTTGGCTTATTCCACTCCTGGACGGTGATCGAGACGTTGTCTCTAACAATGGCTCCGCATTGGTTGACAAACTTGGTGGCGTTCTTGCGGGGCTCCAGCGGCCTGCCGGTTGCACTGTCGACAACCTCGATGGTGCATGTTTCTCCTTGTTTCATCGTCTTGGTTGCGCCACGCTTTGACGACGTACTCGATTGTTTCGACGATCCGGCCGAGGGCTAAAATAAGAAAGAGAGTCGCGCGCGTTAGTCCACACATATTTATTCAAATCAGTTAGTTTGTATCACCAGAGGCTCAATGTATATATATATATACCTCGGCGCCGGAGGTGGTTGCTACTTCCATTTGAAGATCGTCGTTTATCGACGTTTGTTCGGCATCATCTTGCTGACGGCGCCCTTCATCTTCACCGTCAAGGTTCAGATAAGAAGAGATATCATCTTCTTCTTGTCCGGTCGGCACATATAGAATATCGCCGTTTATGATGCCGAACATATGTGCTTCACCGTCCGGATCATAGTTGTCCATAATCGGGTCAGCTCTATCGTCCGCCATTATGTCAGTCCTGAAAACATGTAGTAAAAACAAATTAATTAAGTGAAGAAGGGGGGCGATGGCGGTGGCGGTGGCGAAAGGGCGGTGGCAAAAGGAGGGGGCGAGGAAGGGGTGGGAGAGGGTGTCGCGGTAGAGCGCGAGACGGGGCGGCAGACGATGGCGTCACGGAGAGGGAGGCGAGGACAACACATTTATAACCCTCGCCGTCCCCTCTCGATCCCTAAAAAAACACCGCGCGCATCGCCGCCCCCCTCGCCGCCCCCTCTCCGTATATACGTTTTTTTTGTTAATTATCAAATTTTACGGTTTTTTTTGTTAATTATCAAGTTTTAAGTTATTTACCGTTTTTGTTAAACTAATTAACTAGTTAAAATTAAAAAGAACAAAAAAAATTCTCTCTCTCTCTCTCTCTCTGCTCTCTGCTCTCTCTCTCTCTGCTCTCTCTCTCTCTCTCTCTCTCTCTCGATCATCGCTCTCTGAGCAGTTGAGGGCGGCGAGGCCGGCGGCCCGAGGATGGATTGGGGGGCGGCGCGGCGTTGAGGGCGGCGAGGCCGGCCGGCGGCGTTGAGGGCAGCGAGGCCGGCCGGCGGCGTTGAGGGCGGGGGCGAGAGGCGGCGCGGTGGGCGAGGGAGGCCGGCGGGCGGCGTACGAGGGCGAGAGGGGGCGGCGGGCGCCGTACGTGGGCGAGAGGGGGCGGGCGACGGCGGGCGGCGTCGAGGGCGCGGGCGACGGCGGGCGGCGTCGAGGGCGAGGGCGACGGCGGGCGGCGTCGAGGGCGAGGGCGGCAGGCCTTCGGCGCGGCAGAGAAGACGAGCAGAAATGGAGGCGACGGGTCGGGCGGTGGTATTTATAGCCCCCCCCCTTTAGTCGCGGTTGGGGAGGCGACCCGCGACTAAAGGGCCCTTTAGTCGCGGTTGGGGAGGCGACCCGCGACTAAAGGGTAACCTTTAGTCGCGGTTGGGGAGGCGACCCGCGACTAAAGGGCTTTTTTGGCGGGTTTTTCGTTCCCGCGCGCAACGACCTTTAGTCGCGGTTGGGCAGGCCAACCGCGACTAAAGGTATTTTCCAAATACTTTTTCTTTTTCAAAATCTTAAAAATACAAATAATATATCAAAAAATTCAGAAAAAAATAACTAATTCAATTCAATATGTTAAAAACACAAATATTATATCAAAAAATTCAGAAAAAAAAACTAATTCAATTCAAAATTCTAAAAATACAAATAATATATCAAAAAATTAAGAAAAATAAAACTAATTCAATTCAATATGTTAAAAATACAAATAATATATCAAAAAATTCAGAAAAATAGAACTAATTCAATTCAATATGTTAAAAATACAAATAATATATCAAAAAATTAAGAAAAATAAAACTAATTCAATTCAAAATGTTAAAAATACAAATAATATATCAAAAAATTCAGAAAAATAAAACTAATTCAATTCAAAATTCTAAAAATACAAATAATATATCAAAAAATTCAGAAAAATAAAACTAATTCAATTCAAAATTCTAAAAATACAAATAATATATCAAAAAATTAAGAAAAATAAAACTAATTCAATTCAAAATAATATACCAGAGGCCGGTCGTCGGCTATGGTGGTACGGCCGGACTCTGCAGAGCGTCATGGACTACATCACTCCAAATTTCATGTATCATTCGAAAATGGACACCAAACACATCACGGGTAATATAATTCACATGATCCATTCAACAAAGTTTGGTACAATAAATTATTACACATCATTTCTTCCCTTGTGTCCCTGCTTGCTTACGATTGTGCCGTATCCATGGAGCATCCTCATCATTTAACTTAATGCTTGGGTCGGTGTTCACTTTGAAGGGCGGAATTTCAGCAAACATATTATAATCTTCTGACATGTCTGTCTTGTCCTCCACTCCCACGATGTTTCTTTTCCCTGAAAGAACAATGTGGCGCTTTGGATCATCGCATGATGTACTGATCGTTTTCTTATCTTTCCGTTTCCTCGGTTTGCTACTCATGTCCTTCACATAGAAAACCTGAGCGACATCTTTCGCTAGGACGAATGGTTCGTCAAGGTAACCAAGATTGTTGAAATCCACCATTGTCATTCCGTATTGCTGGTCCACCTTTACCCCACCTCCTGTTAGCTTGAACCATTTGCACCGGAACAAAGGGACCTTAAAGGAGGGTCCATAGTCAAGTTCCCATATCTCCTCTATGTAACCATAATATGTGACCTTTTGCCCATTCTCGGTTGCTGCATCAAAGCGGACACCACTGTTTTGGTTGGTGCTCTTTTTATCTTGGGCGATCGTGTAAAATGTATTCCCATTTATCTCGTACCCTTGGAAAGTCGTTATAGTCGAAGATGGTGTCTTGGCCAACATGTACAGCTGATCTACAACATCATTGTCATTCATTAAATGTTTTCTCAACCAACTGCCGAAAGTCTCCATGTGGGCCTTCCTAATCCAGGATTCAGGCTTCCCCGGGTTGTCCGAGCGTAAAATATTCTTGTGTTTCTCAAAGTACGGAGCCACCAAGCTGGAATTGGTCAGTACAGTGTGGTGTGCTTCAGTCAGAGAATGGCCGTCCATACATGTCGTTGATTTCCTTCCGATCGTGCCTTTTCCACTTAGTCTCCCCTCGTGCCGCGATCGAGGAAGACCAATCGGCTTAAGGTCAGGAACAAAGTCAACACAAAACTCAATTACCTCCTCATTTCCATAGCCCTTGGCGATGCTTCCTTCTGGCCTAGCACGGTTACGAACATATTTCTTTAATACTCCCATGAACCTCTCGAAGGGGAACATATTGTGTAGAAATACAGGACCGAGAATGAAAATCTCTTCGACTAGGTGAACCAAGAGGTGCGTCATAATATTGAAGAAGGATGGCGGGAACACCAACTCGAAACTGACAAGACATTGGATCACATCGTTCTGTAACCGTGGTAGATCTTCTGGATTGATTACCTTCTGAGAGATTGCATTGAGGAATGCACATAGCTTCACAATGGCTACTCGAACATTTTCCGGCAGGAGCCCCCTCAAAGCAATCGGAAGCAATTGCGTCATAATCACGTGGCAGTCGTGAGACTTCAGGTTTTGGAACTTTTTCTCCGCCATGTTTATTATTCCCTTTATATTGGACGAGAATCCAGACGGGACCTTCATACTGCTCAGGCATTCAAAAAAGATGACCTTCTCTTCTTTGGTCAGAGCGTAGCTGGCACGACCTTGAAACCATTCCGGATGCCGGTCATCAGGGTCTTTCAAACGTTGCTGGTCCTGCCGTGCTTCCTTTGTATCATTTGTCTTCCCATACACGCCCAAGAAGCTTAGGAGGTTCACGCAAATATTCTTCGTAACGTGCATCACGTCGATTGCAGAGCGGACTTCTAGGACTTTCCAATATTCTAGCTCCCAGAATATAGATTTCTTCTTCCACATGGCTGCGTGCCCGTCAGCTCCCTTCGGAACTGATTGTCCGCCAGGACCCTTTCCAAAGATGACTTTCAAATCCTTGACCATATCAAATACCTCAGCACCAGTGCGTTCCGCAGGCTTCGGCCGGTGATCTGCCTTGCCGTTGTAATGCTTGCCTTTCTTTCTTACTGGATGAATTTTCGGAAGAAATCGACGATGCCCAAGGTACACGTTCTTCTTACAATTTGGCAAATGTACACTTTCAGTCTCATGTAAGCAGTGCGTGCATGCATTGTATCCCTTATTTGACAGTCCCGAAAGGTTACTAAGAGCAGGCCAATCGTTGATGGTTACGAAAAGCAACGCTCGTAGGTTAAATTCCTCTTTTTTGTGCTCATCCCACACACGGACACCAGGTCTGCCCCACAGCTGTAAAAGTTCATCAACTAATGGCCTTAGGTACACATCGATGTCGTTGCCGGGTTGCTTCGGACCTTGGATGAGCACTGGCATCATAATGAACTTCCGCTTCATGCACAACCAAGGAGGAAGGTTGTAGATGCATAGAGTCACGGGCCAGGTGCTATGGCTGGAGCTCTGCTCGCCAAAAGGATTCATGCCATCTGTACTTAGACCAAATCTTATGTTCCTTGCGTCAGCTGCAAAATCTTTGAACTCTCTGTCGATCTTTCTCCATTGCGTTCCATCTGCGGTGTGTCTCAACTCCCCGTCCGACTTACGGTCCTCTTTGTGCCATCGCAACAACTTGGCATGCTCTTTGTTCCTGAACAGACGTTTCAACCGTGGTATTATAGGAGCATACCACATCACCTTGGCGGGAACCCTCTTCCTGGGTTTCCCGCCCTCAACATCGTCACCAGGGTCATCGCCTCTGATCTTATAACGCAATGCAGTGCATACCGGGCATTCATTCAAATTCTCGTATTCACCGCGGTAGAGGATGCAGTCGTTGATGCATGCATGTATCTTCAGAACCTCTAAACCTAGAGGGCAGACAACCTTCTTTGCTTCGTACGTACTGGCGGGCAACTCGTTATTCTTTGGAAACATATTCTTCAACATTTTCAGCAAGTTTTCAAATGCCGAGTCAGCTACACCTGCCTGTGCCTTCCATTTCAGCAAATCCAGTGTGCAGCCCAGCTTTTTCAGACCATCATCGCATCCAGGGTACAACGACTTTCTGTGATCCTCTAACATGCGATCCAAATTCTCCCTCTCCTTTTCAGTTTCGCAGCGTCTCCGTGCATCAGCAATGGTCCGACCAAGATCATCAACGGTCTCATCACGTGCCTCTTCTTCACCTTCACCTTCACCTTCCCCTTCACCTTCCCCTTCACCTGCCCCTTCACCTTCCCCTTCACCTTCAGCATCCTCCATGAAAGTATCACCGAAATGAGCAAGATAGCTTTCATCGATGAAATCATCCCCTTCTTCATCTTCTTCCATTATAACCCCTCTTTCTCCATGCTTGGTCCAACAATTATAGCTTGGCATGAAACCGTGCCGAAGCAGGTGCAGGTGAACTTCTCTTGAGGAAGAGTAACCCTTCTGATTCTTACAGTCAACACATGGACAGATAACAAAACCCTTCTGCTTGTTCGCATTAGCCACTACGAGGAAATCTTTCAAACCCGTAGTGAACTCGCGGGAGAGTCGGTTACCGTACATCCATTGCCGATTCATCTGCATTATTATAATATAAAATATATAATTAACCATCATGCATTTGTTAAAGTAACTAGCTATAAACAATAGAAATTAAACAATGAACAACACACATGCATATTTTATCAATGACACACATGCATGAAAGGTTCAAGTTGCTAACCGCGATCGAGGAGGAACCTCAAGTGTGGCTCCAACACTTCATATCATGTTTGTTTCACGCTGTTGGGCATTTCATCAAACACCTTGTGTGCATAAGAGGAACCAAAAGCAAACCTACACCCCCTTGTGAAGAGAAGTGGCACCAAATGGCTAAGTGAGTGCGCTGAACTGGTATATATAGGGGAGGAGCTTTAGTCGCAGTTGGCCAGGCCAACCGCGACTAAAGGCCTTTGGGCACCTTTAGTCGCGGTTGGCCTGCCCAACCGCGACTAAAGCCCCTCACGTGCACCAGCTGGCCACCGAGCGCCCTGGCCCAAGCCTTTGGTCGCGGTTCGTCTGCCGAACCGCGACTAAAGACTTCATTAGTCGCGGTTCCTACAGTTTCGCGACTAATGGGGCTGGACGGAAGCCTCTTTTTCTACTAGTGCGCCAGCCCAAACTTGTAAATAAATAAGTATATAATTCTGTGGCGGGCACATATAACTACCTGCCATTGTTATTACTATTTGCTGTGGTGGGCATCCGGAAAGACCCGCCACTAAACACTATCGGATCGTGGGCACACCCACCATGGAAACATATGGCAGGTCGTTGATTCTGCTCGCCACTACTTTGGCATTTCTAGTGGCGAGCAATTCCAGCTACCTGCCACTGCTAATTTTCCAAATTAGCTATGGCGAGTGACCCACCACACTCGTCATAGGGTTCACCTATAAGCCCTTTTCCTAGTAGTGGGACCCCTACCCTCTCGCTCCAGGCTGTGGAGCGCTGATCATACCTGCAAACAGCGAGGACCGAGAGTGGTGCCCTCGACGTCGTGTGTAAAAGATAGGGAGTCACCAGGACCATTCCAAGCCAGAGCCAAAGGAGCTTCGAGATAAGATCCTAGCTCGCCCGCTGATGGCGAAGAAATGCAATTGGAAGGCACCTAAGCTCCATGACGACGCCCTCAAGAGGGTGATAATGCAACGTGCCACTACCGTCAAGACCAAAGATACGATCAACGGTTTTGACCAGAGTCTTGATGCGGGGAGAGAGACCACCTAGTACTTAGAGCTAGGACACCACCCTTTCACCGCAAGATTTGTCATCTTTCCCCAATTGATCCGACGAAGATCATCGAGACGTGTCAGCCAAAGGCAGATCAAGAGGCGCGGGAGAAGATATGGCACCAATTATCAAGGCAGATCTAAAGGATCTGATGAGGGTCAATGGTAATTTGACTTGTAGTAGTTATGCTTTGCACTACTGTGTAGATCATTTTTTCGGGAACACAGTTTGCGTATCATTTCATTGATAGGAAGAAGAGAACAAAAGGAACATAAAGGAGAGGGGGGGCACCACACCTAGTGCTGGAAGAGCGGAGCAAAGAATACAACACATCGTAAAGCTCGTCTTGCTCGAACTCCAGCCAGGCAAGACGATGTGACGAGACACTGGTATGTCCATTTTGCATCATGTTTTCCTACTATTATTTATGATGTTTTTATGCATAATAATGCTTTGTGGAGTAATTCTAATGTCTTTTCTCTCATAATATGAAAGGTATACACAAAGACGGAGAATTCCGGCAGTTGTAAATCTGGACCTCGAAAAGCTACGTCAGGCTACCTATTCTGCACAACTCCAAACAAGCTGAAACTTTATGGAGAATTTTTATGGAATAAATGATGAATATTGGAGCAAATAAGTACAGGAGGGGGCCACCCTGGTGAGCACAAGACACCAGGGCGCGCCTAGGCCCCCAGGCGCGCCCTGGTGGGTTGTGCTCATCCAGGCCCACCTTCGGTGGCCATATTCTAGTATATAAGTCATTTTGACCTAGAAAAAAAATCAAGAGAGGACTTTCAGGACGGAGCACCGCTGTCTCGAGGCAGAACTTGGGCAGGAGCACTTTTGCCCTCCGGGGGAGCGATTCCGCCGGGGGAACTTCCCTCCCGGAGGGGAAAATCATCGTCATCATCATCACCAACAACTCTCCCATCCTGGGGGGAGGGGGAATCTCCATCAACACCTTCAACAGCACCATCTCATCTCAAACCCTAGTTCATCTCTTGTGTTCAATCTTTTTACCGGAACTATAGATTGGTGCTTGTGGGTGACTAGTAGTGTTGATTACATCTTGTAGTTGATTACTATATGGTTTATTTGCTGGAAGATTATATGTTCAGATCCATTATGCTACTTAATACCCCTCTGATCTTGAGCATGATTATCATTTGTGAGTAGTTACTTTTGTTCTTGAGGTCACGGGAGAAATCTTGTTGCAAGTAATCATGTGAATTTTATATGTGTTTGATATTTTGATGGTATGTATGTTGTGATTCCCTTAGTGGTGTCATGTGAACGTCGACTACATTACACTTCACCATATTTGGGCCTAAGGTAATGCATTGTGGAGTAGTTATTAGATGATGGGTTGCTAGAGTGATAGAAGCTTAAACCCTAGTTTATGCGCAATTACGTAAGGGACCGATTGGATCCAAAAGTTTAATGCTATGGTTAGAATTTATTATTAATACTTTTCTCGTAGTTGCGGAGGCTTGCGAGGGGGTTAATCATAAGTATGAGGTTTATTCAAGTAAGAACATCACCTAAGCACCGGTCCACCCACATATCAAATTATCAAAGTAGCGAACACGAATCGAACCAACATGATGAAAGTGACTAGATGAAATTCTCGTGTACCCTCAAGAACGCTTTGCTTACGATAAAAGACCGTTTTGGCCTGTCCTTTGCCTCAAAAGGATTGGGCTATCTTGCTGCACTTTTGCTACTATTATCATTACTTTATCGTTACAAATTATCTTGCTATCAAACTACTTTGTTACTTACAATATCAGCACTTGCAGACATTACCTTGCTGAAAACCACTTGTCATTTCCTTATGCTCCTCGTTGGGTTCGACACTCTTACTTATCGAAAAGAGCTACAATTGATCCCCTATACTTGTGGGTCATCAGACACGTGGCACGTAGATCGCGTCACAGCCAACGTGAGGCACCTCCATCGTGCGACAATGACTCCAGGTCAACGTATCACCTACCTTAACCGCCTAGAGGCCATGGAAGAAGCGTCGACTATGTCGTGCATTGCAACTTCTTGAGCTTGCGTTGGTTTCTCCCTTGAATAGGAAAGGGTGATGCAGCAAAGTAGAGATAAGTATTTCCCTCAGTTTGAGAACTAATGTATCAATCCAGTAGGAGACAACGCACAAATCACCGAACGCCTGCACAAACAATCAAATAACTCGCACCCAACGTGATAAAGGGGTTGTCAATCCCTTCACGGTTACTTGCAAAAGGGAGATCTGATATAGATAAATAAATGATAAAGTAAATAGTTTTTGTATTTTTGGTTTATAGATCGGAAACTAAAAGATTGCAAAATAGTAGATCGGAAACTTATATGATGAAAAATAGACCCGGGGGCCATAGGTTTCACTAGAGACTTCTCTCATGATAGCAAACAATACAGTGGGTGAACAAATTACTGCCGAACAATTGATAGAAAAACGCAATGTTATGACGATATCTAAGGCAATGATTATGAATATAGGCATCACGTCCATGTCAAGTAGACCGTAATGATTCTGTATCTACTACTATTACTCCACACATCGACTGCTATCCATCATGCATCTATAGTATTAAGTTCATAAAGAACGGAGTAATGCATTAAGTAAGATGACATGATGTAGAGGAATTAACTTAAGCAATATGATGAAAACCCCATCTTTTTATCCTCGATGGCAACAATACAATATGCGCCTTGCTGCCCTACTGTCATTGGGAAAGGACATCGCAAGATTGAACCCAAAGCTAATCACTTCTCCCATTGCAAGAAAACCAATCTAGTTGGCCAAATGAAACTCATAGTTCAAAGAGAATTACAAAGATATCAAATAATGCATAAAAGTATTTAGAGGAGATTCAAATAATACTCATACATAAGCTGATCATAAATCCATAATTCATCGGATCTCGGCAAACACATCGCAAAAAAATATTACATCAAATAGATCTCCAAGAACATTGAGGAGAAAATGGTATTGAGAATCAAAAAGAGAGAAGAAACCATCTAGCTACTAGCTGTGGACCCGTAGGTCTGTGGTAAATTACTCACGTTGCATCGAAAGGTGTCGTGGAATTGTCACGACAGATGTCCTTAGGGTCAGGACTTAGTCGCAAGGCCAATGCATCTATGTGGTAGCTTGAGAGGGGTTGATCGGAATCGAGAAACGCAACATAGGACAAGGATTTAGACTGCTTTAGGCCCCGGGAAACATCATCCGGTAATAACCCTACATGCTGTTTGTGGCTAGATCTCATTATGCTCATGAGAGAGTCGCCGGTAAGCCGGCTCTTTGTGTCTAGCCCTAGAGATTGTTTCTTGTTGCTTGTCCCTCTTTGGGGAGCACTGCCCCTCCTTATATAAGTTGAAGGGGCGGCTTACATGTAGAGTCCTATTAGGATTAGAACTAATCTATCTTTTCTTACAAGTTGAATACAAGTCCGGGTCTTGCTTCCTCGTAAAGGAAATATTCGTCATCCCTTTCCTCTTAAGCCAGCCCACCATAACATGAGTCGGCCTTCTAGGCCTTGGGCCTAGTCTTCTATCTGACCCACCGTTAGGGCCATTAGTGAGTCGTCAGGCTCGTGAGTCGTCTGACCAGTGAGCCGCCAGACCCATGAGTCGCCAGTCCTCCGGCGGGTCATCGGTGAAGCGCCAAGTCCGGCCGGGTCATACTTCCGGCCGGGTCATACCGCGGGGTATATCCCCGACATTAGCCCCTAGTTTAATTTGGATTTATCCATGTTAAACTGATCCTGTAAAATAAACACACGAACAAATTTGACAGATTGTGTTCCGGGTTAAAAATTCTTGTAAGCTGACACCTGATCATCCTTAATTCCTTGTGCTCCAGGTAAAATATTCTCCTGAGACGGGACCTGATTATCCTTAATTCCAATTGTCATTTCCTTCATCTAGAAAATTCGGGTCAATAAGATAGCTTCATACTCAATTTGCCGATGTTGGTTTTCTCACAGAAAAAATATTGTGAAGAATAATCCACTTGAGTCGGCTTCCAAGGCGCCGGGTTAAATAATTTTGGTCTTCAAATACTCATCTGATATTCAGCCAGCTTGAAGATGCAAAACTTGCCGGTTTATCATTACCAAAACTGTCAGATTATAAAACAGACGATGCCGGGTCATAATTGTTGTTGACACCGGTTTATGTAATTGATCCTCCTGATTTTCTCAAAACTGATAATTTGAAGATTTTTCTCCCTTATATCCATATTACCTGTAGCCCCCAAGTCTTGAGCAGAACAAAGTGATGGTTTAAGACTTGCTCCAATAAATGTTGCAACCTTGAAGAAATCCGGTTTATTCATCTCAATCATATAAACTGAATATTCCACACATGTAGCCCCCAAGTGCCGGGTTGTCATGCTTGCAGCAACTTGGGACTTGTAATTGCTTTATGCTCATGAAAACTTCAACTAGTGTAGCCCCCAAGGGCCGGGTCATTATGCAATAATGAGCAGGGAATTTGTAGATATAACCATGTAAACTTGAACAGTAATGTGTAGCCCCCAAGGGCCGGCTTAGTAAGATAATACTGAGCTGGGACTTTGATAATAACATCATATAATATAGTCTCCACCATGGGGCTTGAACCCACGTCCACAAGGTTAAGAGCTTTGTACTCCACAAACAGAATAGTGGACCGTTCAATATAATGGATTAATGCTTGTGTACCTTGAATTTTTGACAGGAGCAATTGGTAGCCTCCAAGGGCCGGCTCATTTAGAATGTGATGAGTCGGGTCTTCAATAAGTTGAGCAAAATATGGCTTTTGCATTAGCCCCCAAGTGCCATGGTGCATGCTGGCAGTGACATGAGACTTGCATATTTGATATAATCCCAATCTGAATAATGTAGCCCCCAAGCGTCGGGTCGTAAGCCTGCAGCGACTCGGGACTATTTCCTCCATTGTAAAATAAATCATGCCCATTGATAAAAATAATAGCCGTTGCGCTAAAGTGACTTTGAAAACCTCAATCATTATACTGGTTATTGATAATCATAAGAGAAATCCAGCCATGTTGGCTATTCAAGATTTGAATAATATAATCCGGTATGAAAACCTCAATCATTCAATATCATAATGAAAATCCAGCCATGTTGGCTATTAAAGATTTGAATAACCCGGTTTGAAAACCTCAATCATTCAATATCATAACGAAAATCCAGCCAAGTTTGGCTATTTAAAGATTTCAAATACCTTATCTGTTGACAAGTAAATCCGGAGTTTAAATACCTGACGGCTCTTGGCCAATGGCGATTTAATACGCCTTCATTGTAAACCGGAATTTTTATGACCCGATGGCTTATAGCCTTTTGAGAAAAATCCAGAATGGATAATCATTTTGAAGTATCAACTTTGGTAATGAGCTTGAACTTAATCATTTATATGTCATATTTCTGCAAATCCTGCAGAGAGTTTAAACAACATATGCCCTGGTGACTTAGCGTCAAAACCAGGGCGGGTCATAATATCTCACATATAACCACTGTGATATTGAATTTGTACTGCCGGCTTACATGACCTATGCAGTAAGGGTGATAACCAATCCTTAGAAGCCAATGCTTCCACATAGATGATAATTGTCATAAACTGGCGACTTATAATCAAACGTCAAGCCGGGTTAAGCACAAAACACTTATATATATTTGAGATATAATCCCAAAAAGGTCTCAAGTTAAGTAATTGTGGCTGCAATAAACTTTACCAGAGACAGAATAAATTTTTTTGATGGCTTCTGATTTGGATACGATCAGTAAACCGTTCCAAAGGGGTTAAGCTAAGATTCGAATACGATCATATAGCCCCCAGTGGCTTTGGCGATGCCGATCAAGAGGGTATCGACAGCTATGTTCTCTTTGGTTTGAATATGACCTATGTTTGAACAGGAAGCCCCCAAATGACCTTTAGAGTTGTTTAATGACGCTGATTCGAATACGATCCACGTCAGACCCAAAGGGGTTGAGCTATGATTCAGATACGATCAAGAAGCCCCCTAATGGGTTTGGCAGTATGCCAATCAAAAGGGTATCGACAACTATGTTCTCTTTGATTCGAATACGACCTATGTTTGAACAGGAAGCCCCCAAGTGACCATAAATTTAGTATTACGCCGATCAAGAGGGTACCGACAACTACGCTCGATGAGCAGGAAGCCCCCAAGTGACCATAATAAGATAAGCCGTAAGACAGAATATTCATGTTTGAACCGCGCATCATGGCGGCAAGCTCTTTTTGGCAACCTTTAATTTTTCTTAGAACTCGAACTTGCGAGAGATTAATTCTTTTGAACCAGAACTTTAAACCGGATTTGAAAGCTTCAAAAATTTGTGAGAGACAAATTTACCTTGAGCCGGATTTTGAACCGGATTTGAGAGCTTCAAAGCTTTGTGGTAGATAAATTTCCCTTGAACCGGATGGTAAACCGGAAGCATCATTGTGAGCCGGAATTTTTCTGACGGCTTTTTAAATTTTCATTGATAGAGCAGTAATCTCCGGGGCCGGGTTATTTTTCCCTCCAATGACCCGGAATTCTTGAATGTATTGAAACCGGCCAGTTCTGCCGAGTCATACCATTGTAGCCCCCGAGTCTCAAGACGACTCGAGGAGTTGGCTTGAGATTCTTCATATCTGACCACATCAGAGGTGTATATCATTGGCGGTGATAGTGTGAGGTGAACCCACAGAAGGTTGAGGTGACTGCGGCGTGTTATAAATGATCCCGTATGAGCCGTGTCAGCAACTCGGCCAATGGCTCCTTCCAACTGGCTGTTTGAAATTAACCAAATTGTAGTGGCGGCGACTTGTGCGCCTTCCCATTGAACCATCCAGTGCAGATGGCGGCTGATAATATATGATAATTTGCCTCCAATTTGTTAGAAGAGAAATCGGGCTTCCCAAGTAGTGACTTGCTCATGCTCAATGAACAGCTCACGCAGACAAGCGCGGCCCGGTGTGTTGATATAGACCAGGCCGCGAGAGACGGACGGTAAAGACGACCGCAACATCTGAAGTGGCACAGACAGATGAACCGGCCGTGGCGTTGTAAGCCGGTGCGGACGGGCAAGTTGTCCTCCTTGTTGTAAGTCGGCGTGGTCGCGAGAGACGGCCACGGCGTTGTAAGCCGGTGCGGGAGTCTGTTGAGTAACGATGACCACCTGTGCCAAAAGATGTTGGCGTGCCTCCATCTCGCGGTATAATATCACTTTTTGTCATAAATAATAGCTCTGCATAAACAATATTGCAGACCAAGGCAAAGATAAACTTGTTTTTTTGACAAAACAACATTTGCTAATAAAACAAACTTGGATGGATATCACCTGATTTGTTTGGACGACGGATGATCCGTTTATCGCGACAGAGGTGGCTCGGGCAGACCGGCGACTTAATATACACCCGGCGGCTCAAAGCGGCAAGGGCGGCTCAACGCGGCTCCGGCGGGTTGATGTAGATTAAGCTGCACGGGCGGCGACTTACGGACACCTATTCCATCAGTAAGCGGACGCAGACGCCGGTGCGTGATGGCGCTGACGTATACTTCATAGGCACAACATGGCACCACCTTTGCTGCACATAAAAATATACAGAACATAGTAATTGTTCTTTGATGAAAACAATATGTTTAATAAAATAAACTTGGATGATGTTTTTTCTGGACCGTAAACGATCCGTTCAATGTACTTGCATCACCAGCGATTTGCAATATGCCTTCGGGTTTATCTTCTGCGGGACGCATCCAAAAAGAACCAGGCGCGGCGAGCCAACAGTCAGGCCAGGCAAGTCATCAGAAGGCAGCGGGTTGACTCTTCAGCGGCTCAGTGGGCGATGGTGACAGCGGCTTAAAACAAACCACGCTGCTGCGGTGACGAAGACGGGCGGGTCAACCCAGGCGGGTGCAATGAACCCAAGTGGCAGTGAAGGCAACCATGCAACCATTCGCGGCGACTCACGTCGGCCCGAAGGCGGGTCACGGCCGGCGAAGCTAAGGCGGAGACCAGTGCGGCCTCGAGGCTGATGTGACAGCCCCCAAGTTTGTAACCAGTTAAACAGACGAGGCCGTGGCCTCCCCCCCCCCCCCCCCCCTTTTCAGCAACGAGGCGGATTGACTCGGAGGTGGCTTAACCCGCTGGAATCTTCCCTTAATGCTTCAGACGTCTTCTCATGATAAATAGGAGTTGATCTTGTTCTGATTAGAACTCACGTGCTAGTAGTAGTAGTAGCACTATTAATCAAAACAGATCTCATAAACCGTGCAACTATTACTCCTAATACTTGGCCATGACTTTTCCGTGAGCGCAGCAACATCAATGATCAATTCAATCTTCTTTTTTAATCAGTAAATCTTTGAGAACCCTGCTAGAGTTTGACATGAGGCAGCAACAATCCAAAACGCTTTTGTATGTCCGAGAAGCCCCCGCCGTGATCACGCATCGCAGGTGCTGGTGCTGGCCACATGGAGTTAATTGGCTTAACAGCCGTCAGGGACTAGGTGCTGACTGTGGTGATTTTCCTTGGCAATGACTGTGGTGACAGGCGCGTCAAGACGCAGCAGCAGAGGAGGTCGTTGACTTCCCTTTTTTTAATGATGGATAAGGCAGTTGCATCTTTGCGTAATCAAGTCGTACTCCGAGGCAACCTCTTGGCTGAATCTGGATAATAATTGGCCATACTAGCACTCTGCAAAAAAAAAAAAATCCAATATACCCTGTCCGGCGCTGCCGCAGTATAGCACTGTAATCGTGAATTTTTTCCTCATCGCTAGTAGGCTATTGCAATAACTTCACTTGTAACATCCGATTTGATCATCTGTTCTTTTTTTTTTTGGCTAGATGTAGCGATCTTCTTCTGGTTTCCTTTTATATATGCGAGCAGACCTTGAACGGATTGGGTCTAGTGCGCTCCTCGATTTTACTCATCGCTGGTTTGTAGTAGCAGGCGTTGATCACCGTAAACCGGATCATACGGATCATCTGCGGCGGTTTTTCTTCCTCCTGCCAATCGCAAGCTTTCTCGATCCCTGAGAGAGATCTCTTCAAGAACTCAACACCACCGTGCGCGAACCCCACGGTGGGCGCCAACTGTCGTGGAATTGTCACGGCAGATGTCCTTAGAGTCAGGACTTAGTCGCAAGGCCAACGCATCTATGTGGTAGCTTGAAAGGGCTTGAGCGGAATCGAGAGACACAACATAGGACAAGGATTTAGACAGTTTCGGGCCCCGGGAAACATCATCCGGTAATAACCCTACATGTTGTTTGTGACTAGATCTCATTATGCTCATGAGAGAGTCGCCGGTAAGCCGACTCTTTGTGTCTAGCCCTAGAGATTGTTTCTTGTTGCTTGTCCCTCTATGGGGAGCCCTGCTCCTCCTTATATAAGTTGAAGGGGCGGCTTACATGCAGAGTCCTATTAGGATTAGAACTAATCTATCTTTTCTTACAAGTTGAATACAAGTCCGGGTCTTGCTTCCTCGTAAAGGAAATATTCGTCATCCCTTTCCTCTTAAGCCGGCCCACCATAACATGAGCCGACCTTCTAGGCCTTGGGCCTAGTCTTCTATCTGACCCGCCGTTAGGGCCATTAGTGAGTCGTCAGGCTCATGAGTCGTCTGACCAGTGAGCCGCCAGACCCGTGAGTCGCCAGTCCTCCGGCGGGTCATCGGTGAAGCGTCAAGTCCGGCCGGGTCATACTTCCGGCCAGGTCATACCGCGGCGTATATCCCCGACAAAAGGGCAATAAAGTTGACGTAGAAGCTCTTCGTGATCGAATCCCCCTCCGACAGGGTGCCGGAAAAGGTCCCTAGATGGGATCTCACGGGTACAGAAGATTGCGGCGGTGGAAAAGTGTTTTCGTGGATGTCTCTGGTGGTTTGGGGGATATATGGGAATATACAGGCGAAAGAATTATGTCAAGAGATGCACGAGGGGCCCACAAGGGTGGGGGCGCGCCCTACTCCCCTAGGCGCGCACTCCGTCCTTGTCGCCGCCTCGTGGCTCCTCCGACTTCATCTTCAAGTCTTCTGGTTGTCTTCTGGTCCAAGAAAAATCATCGCGAAAGTTCTATTCCGTTTGGACTCCGTTGGGTATTCCTTTTCTGCGAAACTCAAAAACAAAGAAAAAACAGAAACTAGCACAGGGTTCTAGATTAATATATTAGTCCTAAAAATAATATAAAATAGCATATTAATGCATATAAAACATCCAAGACAGATAATATAATAGCATGGAACAATAAAAAATTATAAATACGCTGAAGACGTATCATGCATCGCGACCCGGATGCCCATAGATTTGTACGCACACGATGAACCGATAAACATGAGCAATCCAAATTATGCGCAAGGATCCAAGTCATAATGGAAGCCACTATTCAACTAGCTTATCCTAGAGGGAGAGGCACTATTTTCACGGAATCCAATGGATGAGCGGGAATATCCGCTGGCCAAAATCAAAATTGCTCAAACTTACTGTCTAAGAAGGGGAATGGGAGTTTAGAGTAAGGAGTTGGGGCAAGATTGGACATGGGATAAGTCGTTTTATTCCCAATCTTTTGTTTGGTGCGTGATAGGAGTTATATGTAAGAATTTAAGGAGAAATTGTACTCCTTTGTTTGGTTCGTGGGAATTGGCATGGGACTAGACAAGAAAAGTTAGGATGAACGGTTAAGATTGACTAACTTAAACAATTCCCTTCCAACTCCCACCCCCTCCCCTGTTAATAAAACAGTGGAAGTTGGAGTATCCCATGCCTCTTTCCTTGTGAATTCCCAAACCCTCCAACCAAACAATAGATTTAAAGTCTCTTACCCCTTTAATTCCCATTTCCTGGCTCTAATTACCCCCAACCAAACACGCTGTCATACCCTCTTAATTCCCGTTCCTTAGTTGTGCTTCCTGCCAACCAAACAGGCTGCAAGGGAGTTGGCCCCCTCAATTCCCCAACACCTTCCCTCCTAAACTCCTATGCCCCCAACCATACAAGGGATTTTTAGTCTCCTACCCTCGTAATTCCTCCCCCCCTCCCCCCCCCCCCCCCCCCCCCCCCCCAGGTTGTACAACGCTAGATGCTTAGAAGGTGCTTAGAAAAAGAAAATCAGATTTTTCTGAACCAGTGCCTATTTATAGGAGAGTCGAGATTATTTCCGGACACCTTTTCCAAGTCTGCAAAATCTTGCATATTTTGGAGAGGATTAATGACGGGATCCCATCAGCACCATAATGTTATTGACGACTTCAAATAAAGGGAAATCGCCCAAGACAGAAAAGAGATTATGTAGACAGTACTTCTTATGTTCTTCAAAAGGAAGTATGTCATATTATAATGAACAAATCCCGTTCATGCAGGATTGTACTACCTTTTTTTCTACTAAAATAAAAGGCTCACCAGCTAGTGCCTAGTATAAATCTCAGAGGATACACAGCTTGGATCGACGCAGCCGATGAACCTCGCCGCCGTTGAACTTGAACCTCGCACATAACATCACCAGCATGAGATCTTCACTGGCCCTGCTCCTCCTCCTCGGAGCAGCCATCGCCCCTATCCTCACAACCGGCGTCTCCCCTGCCGTCAACACGAGCGTGCTCTCGCCTGGCCCGACGCCCGGCTCTGCGAACGACACGCTGCAGCGCGGCATCATCGCCACCAACCAGATCGCGCATAACGTGACGGCTACGCTGGGCATCATCTCCGACCTGGTGCGCGACCTCAACACCTGCACCAGACTCTACATGACCATGGCCAAGAAGGTGGCCGCCGCCCTGGACGACCTTCACGCCGGACGCGTCGACAACGCGGCCGATAAGCTGACCGACACCGTGGGTGCGCCTATTGACTGCGACATGGTGCTGATGGGCATTGGAGAGATCGAGAAGGTCCCTCGTGATCCCATTCAAAGCGAGAATGTCGAGAACGATCGACTCATCCAATCAGCCATCGACATCTTGGACCCGCCGAGTAGCTAGAAGGATGTCTTGTATGCATGGGCGGCCATATAAATTGGATGTTTCTTCTGTTTGCTTCTGTTTGCTTCTGTAACACAATGGACTGATTCCTCGATGATTAGTGCTTCTCCCTTTTTTTGTACTAATGGTTTCTTTCTCTTCATGGTATGAACGAATTCTTGGCTCAGTTATGATGATCTCAACATGAGTACGATCCTTGCGCAAGCAAGTCACCACGGCGACCTACATAGCCTGGAATCTTTGGAAGGAGCGCAACCGACGCACCTTCGAGGGGAAGAGATGAATTGTATGCATGGGCGGCCAAATAAATTGGATGTTTCTTCCATTTGCTTCTGTAACACAATGGACTGATTCCACCATGAATAGTGCTTCTCCCTTTTTTTGTACTAGTGGTTTCTTTCATGGTATGAACGAATTCTTGGCTGAATTATGATGTTCTCAACATGAGTACGATTCTTGCGCAAGCAAATCACCACGGCAGCCTACATAGCCTGGAATCTTTGGAAGGAGCGCAACCGACGCACCTTCGAGGGGAAGAGATGCTCGCTTGAAACGGCCAGAGAGGCAATCAGCTGATGCTTCCATTTGTTTTTCTTCCCTTTTCTCCTTTTATTTGTTTTGATCTCAGATTTGTGGAGCTTTTCCTCGGACGAGACTTGCCTTCTCCCCCGTCGTGTGATCATCCGTGCTCCCGTCTACGTCGCTTGATTTGATTGGAACAAAATAAGGTCCGGTCCAACCCCCTTAAAATCAGAAGGGAGATGATTAGATTAGAAAGAAAAAAGGAAAAAAGACAACCGTAGAATTAAGTGGGAGCATGGATGGAAGCACGGGAAGGGAGCAGGCAAGCCGGATCCCTTTTCCTCGGCCAGCATATGGCTTAGGAACTATCTGTACGACAGTTATGACCGGCATATCAGGGGCTTAGCCCATTTAGTTGTGGCCCAGTTTATCTTATTGTTATTAGGGACTTAGCCCAATTATCTTATTATTAGGAGGATTATATAAACTCGTAAGGATCCGTTTTGGGATTAAGCAAGAAGCAATCATATTTGCTCGGCTTTCTAGGGGGCGGGAGACCTAACCCTAGCCGTCGCCCCTGCGTTCTCTCTCTCTCTCGCACGCAATGACGTCGCCCCAGCACCGGCGACCATGCCTTCCTCCACGCCATCCCACCTTCCACCCCTACAACCTGAGACCACGCCCTAGTAGGGATCCGGTTCCTACCAATTTGGTATCAGATAGCTTTCGCGCGATCATGTCCTCGCCGCCGCCCACCCCGACCCTCCCGCTGTCGACCGCGACGACCGCCCCGATGGCCACCACAGCCAGCGCCCCGCTCTTGCCGGTGCCGGTCACCGCCACCGCGCCCGTCCCCGTCATCTTCACCCCAGAGGAGATGACGGCTGCCATCCGGGATCTCACCCAGGCGGTCACGGACATGTACATGTTCCTCGCGAGATCGTATGGGCCGCAGCCGCCTGTGCCCTTCGCCACCACCCCGCCGCTATAGCAGCCGCCGTGGAAGCCGCCATCCTCGGCGACTCCCGTCACCCCCGCCGTGGCAGCCCATCCTCGGCGACTCCCATCGCGGCCACCATGGAGCAGCTGCCGTGGCAGCCGCCACCAGCGACGAACCCCGGCGCCTCCACCATGCAGCAGGGGCAATAGCTGTAGTCGCCGCCACCGGCGACCGCAACCCTGGTCATCCGGACGACGGGCCCGGGGGTGCCCATCCACCAGGTCCTGTTTCCCCCGTCACCATATCCTTTACTGGCCTGGCTAGCTTGGTCCCTTGAGCCGGTCTACACGACGGCCTCGGTCGGGACGCACATGTTGCCCCTGCTGGCGACGCACCCGGCCATGAAGTTTGGCAGGTCCTCGGGCTCCGCCGAGCCCTTCGCCAGCGTCGACAGGCCCCTGTTCCAGGGCGGCACCCTGATGCTCGCCTACTCGGCCCCGTCATTCTCGCTGCTCTGTGCTGACGAGGCGCACCCGCCCGTCGTCCACGTCCAAACGCCGCTAAAATTCTCCAAGTTGGAGTTCGCAGCCTACGACGGATCCGTCAACCCCCTGAATTGGCTCAACCAATGCGACCAATTTTTCAGGGGACAACATATGCTCGCGTCCGGCCGCACCTGGATCGCCTCGTATCATCTCCGAGGAGCCGTGCAGACATGGTACTATGCCCTCGAACAGGACGAGGGCGGCATGCCACCATGGGAGCGCTTCCGCGATTTGTGCCTCTTGCGCTTCAGTCCGCCTATACGCGGGAGCCGTTTGGCGGAGCTTGGGCGTCTTTCGTTCCTCACCTCGGTGCAACACTTCGCCGACCGCTTCCAGCCACTGGCGTGCCACGCCCCCGGCGTTTCGGCTCGTCGGCGGCCTACCGGACCACATCCGCATGGACGTGGAGATGCACGGGCCACAGGACCTCCACACGGCCATGTACTACGCCCGCGCGTTCGAGCGTCGCGCGGTGGCCATTCAGCAGGCACCACCACCCTGGGCCGATGCGCCGCCACCCTGGCCGGAAGTTCCCGCGCAGGGTCGGCCTGCGCAGGCTTCCGCGACGCCCCTCGCTACGGCTGCGACACGCCCGTTTCGCCGGCTCACCCCGGCCGAGCAACTCGAGCGTCGCTGCCAAGGTTTGTGCTTCAACTGCGACGAGCCCTATGTACCGGGCCACATCTGCCCATGACTCTTCTACCTGGAGGCTGCAGACTACATTGAGGAGGACCCCACCGTCGTCGAGCTCGGCGACCAGCCCGCCCTAGTTAACGCGGAGGTGTTTGGCGACCGTTGATCTTCTCCGCCTTCCAACTCGGGGACGAGCTGTTTGTGCAGGCGGGGAGAGATGTTATGACCGGCATATTAGGGGCTTAGCCCAGTTAGTTGTGGCCCAGTTTATCTTATCGTTATTAGGGGCTTAGCCCAATTATCTTATTAGGAGGATTATATAAACTCGTGTAAGGACCCGTTTTGGGATTAAGCAAGAAACAATCATATTTGCTCGGCTTCCTTAGGGAGCCGGGAGACCTAACCCTAGCCGCCTCCCCTACGTAACGAGGGCGCCCCAGCACCGGCGACCACGCCTTCCTCCATGACATCCCACCTTCCACCCCTACAACCTGAGACCACGTCATGGTAGGGATCCGGTTCCTACCAATGACACTCTGGGATCTTGGTCCTTTTCTCCCTACTTAATGAATTGGCAGAGCACTTGCTGTTGCCCATCAAAAAAATAATCTGGATTGGTCGTGTGTATGGGCTCAAATTCTGCGTTTCTTGTTCTGGTTTCTGATCTACGATGCAAAGCAGTACATTGTCGATTAGAAACCAGAACAAGAAACCCAGAATTGTGATGACGCTGTTGCCAAAGAAAGAAGAAGCAGTTCGCATCGAGCAGTTCAGGCCAATATGTCTTTTAAATGTGAGTTTCAAAATATTTATGAAAATGGGTACTAATAGACTGACACAGATCGCCCATTCTGTGGTGCAACCGAGCCAGACGGCTTTCATGCCAAGGAGACATATCCTAGAAGGGGTTGTTGTCTTACATGAAACTCTCCATGAAATTCATTCGAAGAAGCTAGATGGGGTCATCTTCAAAGTGGATTTAGAAAGGGCATATGACAAAGTAAAGTGACATTTCCTTCAGCAGGCAATGCGCATGAAGGGTTTTAATGAGACATGGAGGAATTAAGTGGATTCCTAGTCCAAAAAGGTAGTGTCGGAGTAAAGGTTAATGATGATATCGGTCACTATTTTCAGACTCATGAGGGTTTGAGACAAGGTGATTCTATGTCTCCTCTCTTACTCAATATAGTGGTGGATATGCTGACCGTTCTTATAGGTCGGGCCAAGGAGAATGGCCAAGTTGGTGGACTTGTTCCCCATTAGTCGATAGGGGAGTATCCATCTTTGACGACACTATTCTTTTCATGGAGCATATCTTGCAAAGGCTCAGAATATGAAACTGGTGTTGTGTCTTTTTGAATAATTGGCGGGACTAAAAATTAATTTTCACAAGAACGAATTGTTCTGCTTTGGGAGGGCCAAAGAGGAACAAGATGCATATAAACAATTGTTCGTATATGAACTGGGATCTCTGCCTTTCAGTTATCTGGGCATCCCGATTCATCATCATAAACTTACTAATAAAGAGTCAAAATGCATCGAAGATCTATTTGAAAAAAAACTAAGCTACTGGAAGGGCAAGCTAATGTGTTATGGAAATCGGTAGGTGCTCATTAAATTCAGTACTAACTAGTATGCCGATGTTCCTGTTATCTTTCTTTGAAGTACGTACCTAAAGGTGTACGAAAGAGACTTGATTTTTATCGATCTCAAATTTTTTGGCAGTCAGATGATGTTAAGACAAAACATCGCATGGCTAGATGGGATATGATTTGCCGACCCAAGGACCAGGGGGGTCTCGGAATTGAGAACCTAGAGATTAAAAATAAATGCTGAATGAGTAAATGGCTATATAGGTTATCAGTAGAGACTGATGGTATGTGGGTACAGATATTACGAAACAAATATTTACAATCAAAATCTCTGGTCCAAGTTACCGCAAGACCTAACGATTCGCCATTCTGGAAGGGACTTATGAGAATGAAAGATATGTTCTTTCATAGGGCCAAATTCTTTGTTGGCAATGGGATGACAATAAGATTTTGGGAGGATACATGGTTAGGGGAGACGCCTCTAGCTATACAGTACCCCATCTTATATAATATTGTACAATGTAAGGAGGATTATGTGGCTACTGTACTATAGGAGGTGCGCTTAGATATAAAGTTTAGGAGATCTTTAGTTGGCGAGCACGGGAACTTCTGGCTATACTTGGTGCGGAGGTTGATGGAGATTCAACTATCCGACCAACCTGATTCCTTTCACTAGAAATTAACCAGAAGCTGTGTGTTTTTACGGTTAAATCTATGTATATGGATCTAATTAATTCTGGCTCAATCCCAAGATCGTTACATATCTGGAAAATTAAGGTTCCCTTGCGTATCAAAATTTTCATGTTGTTTGTCCACAAGCAAGTGATCCTCACCAAAGATAATTTACTAAAGTGATGTTGGGTAGGTAGTGCACGATGTTGTTTTTGTGATCATGACGAAATAATACAACACCTATTCATAGATTGCCCTCTCGCGAAATTACTTTGGTGAACGATTCATATAGCCTTTAACATCATTCCTCCAGTTAGCATTGAAGCGTTATTTGGGATGCGGCTAGCTGGAGTAGATCATATTACTGCATCTCGTATTCGGATTGGAATATGTGAGCATATTTGGGCTATGTGGAACTGCAAGAATGATATGATTGTTAACAGACAACATACTTTAACTTTCTTGCAGGTCATCTTCAGAGCTATGACATGGATCCGTACGTGGTCCTTACTCACTCCTACGGACTCCAGGGAGCCTTTGGTTACTGGTTGCAACCAATGGGAGATGGTAGCACAGGTTATATTCAACCAGTTCGGATGAAAGTGTCATAATAGGATAGGCGTCTAGTGTTCTAGTCATATTATCCTGCCGGTTGTGGCAATGAGTTTCCTTTTTTATTTTTGCTCCATTTGCGAGCTATAATGGAGCTAAGACTATGTTTTTATTCGAACTATTTAATAATATGACCGCATGCATCTTTCAGATGCAGAGGCCGGGGGTGAGCCTCCTTTTCCAAAAAAAATCTACCAGAACCAAAACCCTCACTTTGTCCTTGTATGTTCCTTGTATGTTTGGGCGGAAAACCCAGACAATGCCAAACAGTAAAAAGATTTACACAACTAGACCCTCACTTCGTCCCATATAATTAATTGTCCGCAATCTCCAAATCTCTCTTAATGTTATATGTGTGGAAAGAACACTGTTCATCTTTCCCGTTTTCCCCAAATCTCTCTTAGTCTTTGATCTATTCAGTTCAAGCTCCCCTTTCTATTCTTAGGCGAATGTCTTGCTTTCTCCCTCTCCTCTAGAGGGATCTCAAATTCCCCGGCCATGAATCCTCAGAAATCTCCACCAGAACCCCTTCGCAATCCAACCCTCACCATGAATCCCATCCACGCAAACCCCCTTTGTTCCCCAGCCAGGAATTGGGATCTTCACCCTCTCACCCAGATCTCACTACAGATTTGGAATCCACCTGACGGTCCCCTTAATATTACCCCCAAGGAAGATGTTCAAGTGGAACTGGAAGATTATGATGAGGATCTTGTCTGTTCTGATTTCAATTTGCTACTCAAGGTTGGATCTCCATTCAGTCCTCCAACTAGAATTGTCTCCTCTTCCAGACTTTCCAAGCAGTGATGAAGGAAGCCTGGAACCATCGTTATTTCTAGATGACACAGATTGCAACAACTGTTTTTATGGCCCACTTTAAGCTTTATGAAGATCTACAATGGGTCTGGCAGAAGCAACCATGGTCAGTAGATAGATAAACCATTCTCATGGAATGGATTGATCCATCTCATCAGGTTCCCTTTGAATCATATACATTCAGGTATTTTCGGTCACCATTAGACTCTATGGAGTGCCCAACAATGCCACCCTACAAAAAGAACCCAGAGTTCATGTCGGCACAGTTGCCAGTGGCTGACATAGTTGTCAGCACTCAAAAAAGATGGACATTGATCAACCACGCCATACATCTCGGCCATGTTCCATGCTGGCATACAAAAAAGATGGCACTCTCGGCCATAGTTCACCCATTTTGCTCGAGAAATGCCTTTTGATTCTTCTCAAACTAAACCCTTCTCCTTGGGACACTTTTCTCAAGTCCACCTTCATGATCTTCACTTCCTTCGCCATGAGCGCGAGCTTCTTGATTTGGACATTCTCCTCGATCTCAAGCTTCTTCTTTTGTATCTCAATGTAGGCCTTCATTTGGTCATCTTTCTCTTGCCTACGTTTCTCCCCCTTGCTTCATATTGGGTCATCATGCCTTGCAAAGTTTCTTGCAAGGCAAATGTTGCCGCATCACACTTTTCGTCCTTCCTAGAGTTGGTCTTTCCACTCGACATCTTCTCTTCCTCACCATAGTCGACGACGACCTCCAGCTCTCCATTCTTCTTGAGGATGACATATTGATCCTTGAACTTATCGTCATTAGAAATGGTCATACAGCAAAGGGTGAGGGTGAACGACTTATTCCCATGTTGGGCCTTGAATGCTTCCAAAGCTTGGTATGCCTAGAAAACAAAATGAAGGCATCAGTGTACATTCATATGTAATGGACATGCAAGCATCAACCAATGGAAACGGAATGAAGATGAAGAAATTGTATACCACGTCTTTGATGTTGAGGCCAGTCACGGGATGACCTTCGATGCTCTCAAGGGTGGCCCTAACTTGTACTCTTTTTAGAGGAACCCTCTCATGTTTGAGATGGACACCCAACCATGCTTGCTCTCAAACGTGTAGGGCGGAAACTTCTTGCTTTGAAGGAATTGTGCATGAACTCGCAACCAAAAGGTTGATCCTTTTTGCTTGGCGCAGGCATGGTTGAACCCTAGAATCATCAGGGCCAGCTGCGTGGCCTTGGCGATGAGGGCCTCATTCTTTGTGATGGTGGCCTCCTGTTAAGCGGTGGAGGTGAGGGTGGCCGTGTTGGCGGCTTCCAATTTGTTGGCATGTAACTTCCTTCGGCTAGCCCTCTTCGCCGACTGTATGGCTCGTTGCTCCGGTGTCAGCTCCTTCTTGGGCTACTTCTTGCGAATGGACCGGGCCTTGCCGGCCACGCCGTCGACCTGGAGGTGGGGAGTAGGGGTGGCGGGGTTTGGCGCCTTGTCCATGGCGGGAGACACTACAAACTTTGCTCTATTTTGCGACGCTTCAATTGTGTCACGTATAACCCTTTTTCACCTAGAATATACAATGGTGACGTTTTTCGACCGTCACCCCCACCATCACCGAAGCATCATCATAGAAAATAAAATATCCATGGTACCACTTACTCCGTCACGAAAGATCGACGGCCAAAAAATGTCACTAGAACTGTCATTGTATATACTAACAACCGACCCAACATGTTTGACCAGTCAATGAATCTAACGCATAGGCCCATAATATGTTGGCATGGCACCTTATAGCTGGGCCCGCCTAAGGTTCAATCACTGACGGTGCCCGTCAGTGGTAATCAGGTTTGACCAGTCAAAGTTCCTGACAAGTGGACCCATGTCCCATGAACTACTGACGTGGCTGCTTACATGTGGGTCCGGAAACTGGTGACGACACACATTTTCATCATTGCTACCGTCACAGTTGTTCCTTGTTGCAACTACCAACCAAATTAAATTTGAATTTGAATTTTAAAATTTGTAAAATATCGAATAGGAGAATGAAATGACTTTCGTTAAAACCGAAAACAAACATGCTTAACACAATTTTGATAATGAAAAGCCAACGGAGGAATTATCACACATGACATAAAACGAAACCTACATTTTACCACACATTACAAAATATAATAAGGGATGACCATAAGTTGTTAGACGAAGAAGACTACCATCAGGGTAGCGACATGGCGTTGTCAAAGCCCCCCAAAGTGGGCTACGACATATTGTTGTCCAGGCCCTCCCCCCCCCCCCCAAAAAAAATAGGCCTAGACATACTTTTGTTAGAGCTGTCCAACATCCTTAAGAGAAAACCTAAAGTGGCCCCATGTCTTCAAAACATGTAAGTTTCGAAGACAAACGATAGAAGTAAACCTATTACCATGCAGCGGAAGGTAGACTACACTAGGCAAACCATAGTCAAGTATTCAATGAAGTGAAACCACAAAGACTAATAGCAGATAGGCAGTAAGGATCTGGTAGGAAGATATTGTGAAGCCAATCAGAACAAGTAATCACGCAGTGAAGTCAAATGGTGATGCAATCATACAATGACTTCACAAGGACCAACAGTAAGTAAAGGGAAGGAAAGGATGAAACCAGTGACTCGCTGAAGACAATGATTTGTTGGACCAGTTCCAGTTGCTGTGACAACTGTACATCTGGTTAGGGAGGCTTAGATTCAACTCAGAAGACCTCGTCTTCACCTTATTCCCCTTGAGCTAAGGACACCCAGTCCTCGCCAAATCACTCTGGTAAGTCTTCAAGGTAGACTTCCAAACCTTCACAGACTTCGTTCACCGGCGATCCACAATGACTCTTGGATGCTCAGAACGCGACGCCTAACCGGCTGGAGGATTCACAGTTCTCAAGTGTAATAAGTCTTCAGATCACACAGACAGGAAGACTTAAGTGATGCCTAACACTCTTTGGCTCTGGGTGTATAGGGCTTTATCCTCGCAAGGAATTCTCTCTCAAAGGCTTCGAGGTGGGTTGCTCTCAAACGACAAAAGCCGTACTTTAACTCTGAGCAGCCAACCATTTATGGTTGTAGGGGGTGGGCTATTTATAGCCACTAGGCAACCCGACCTGATTTGTCCGAAATGACCCTGGGTCACTAAGGGACTGACACATGTTCCAACGGTCAGATTTCAAACACACACGGCAACTTTACTTGGGATACAAGCAAAGCTGACTTATCCAACTCTGAACAAGATTCGCTCTCATAGTCTTCACTCGAAGACATAGGATTTTGGTTAAGCATCACTTTAGTCATTCTGACTGGTTCTCTTGGACCCCACTTAACAGTACGGTGGTTCCTATGACTCAACAAAGAAGAAAAAGAACTACGAAAGATCTAAGTCTTCGCGCTCCATAGTCTTCATGCGATGTCTTCTCTTGTCATAGTCTTGAAGGTGAATGTCTTCACATACCACCTTTGACTTCAATGTCTTCATACATTTTTAGGGGTCATCCCTGGTAGGAAAACCGAATCAATGAGGGACTTCTACATGTGTTATCCTGCAATTCTCACAAACACATTAGTCCCTCAACTAGGTTTGTCGTCAATACTCCAAAACCAACTAGGGGTGGCACTAGATGCACTTACAATCTCCCCCATTTTGGTGATTGATGACAAACTAGTTGAAGTTTTCAATGGGGAATATAATATGTGAAATTGTAACGGAGTTGTCTTCATAAGTTGCAAGGGCTCCCCCTGAAGATGTGCATATAAGTAATTTTCTTTTGGAATGCAAATGCACATGGTAGGTTGTACTTGTGGAGATCCTCTTCAACTTATGATGACAATTCATCATGCATGAAAAGTATGTGAAGATAATGACATGCATAATGAAAAATGGACGTCTGCAAATGATCTAGGTCGGAATTTATCGTCGCACATGTGGAATTTATCATCGCATCACAGAATAGCAAATAAGTAGCAGACGACCATCGAGTTTAAGTGTTACAACTCAAAGAACCAAATGTATCAAAACGAGAGTTGCAAACACTAGGCAAAACATAAAGTAACTGCCCATATGGACCCGCTTGAAGACTATCAAACTCATATGCTTCTCTCCCTTTTGTCAGTGAGGACCAAAAAGGTTTGAAGACATAGAGCATCTACTCGTTCCCATGAGGAGTAGGTGAAGCAGCAAGGTCGTCGGTGTTGTTAGGCGGTGCAGACGAACTCGGTGCAGTGTCGATGCGTGCTGAAGTAGGGGGCGGTGAAGTAGCATCGTCTTCGTCCTCGATCACTCTGGCATTCACAGTTGTTGCGGAGGAAGAGAACTCAGAGTCTTCAAGAGACGGAGTTCGTCGCAGCACAGTCCTTCTTGGAGGTGTGGAGTCAAACTTGAAACATTCAGAGAAGCCATCCTCTTAAAGATCATCTTCAGAACACATAAGTGTCAGCCCTTTCCATGTACGCCGACAGGTTTCATGGGCAACGAAGGCATTCTTGGTGGCAAGATTGTGAATGCGATTGACATCCACCAAGAGGCTTTGCATCTGACGCTTAAGCCAGTGATGATGCCTATCCTGTTTCTGATGAAGGGCAACCAGAAGCTCTCGGTCATTGAGAACACGAGATCGCTTCTTGGTCCGTTGGGCAATAGTGCTTTCAGTGGCTTCAGTGAGGGCACGATGAGGTGCACGTGTAGTACCAGCCAGAGGATAAACACGAGTGACTGCTTCAACTTCTTCAATGTTCTGAGAGAAACTTTGATGCTCAGCATTCTGAAGACTGAGAGGCTCCTTGGCAGGCTCTTGATAGATGGCTTCAACGGACATATCAACGTCACACTACTAGGAAAAGGGCTAGTAATGGTGCACCATTTTTGCCCACTAATGGCGCACTGCTGGTGCACCATTAGTATCACGCCACTAGTATTTCTTACTAATGGCGCACCGAGCAGTGCGCCATTAGTATAGAACACCATGCGCCTTTAGTATGCCTCCCAGGGGGCCATATTTAACCATGTGCTTTGGCATACTAATGGCGCACTGTTGGGTGATGCGCTATTAGTGTGATTATAACAGTGCGCCATTAGTGTCTTGTGTGGTGCGCCACTAGTATGAATATTAGGGATTTTTTTCATTTCTGATATTTTCACAGGTTAAAAAATATTAGAGATAACATACAACACAGATCTGCTTAGCTTACATACAGGGGGGCATATGTAACGATGTTACCTGCGTCCACCAGATCATATCCAACACACAAGTTTCATCATATATACATACATAGCCAACACATAGTTCCATCGTTACATATTACAAAAGTTTCACAATGATCATTCAACACCGTTATCCATCAATTCACAAAAGTTTCACATTGATACAAAATAAAAACACAAATGGAAAAGAAGCACTCCATCCATGCAAGCTTCCGTGAATTAAATCAAATCTGCAAAATGATAAACAAGAAGTTAGAAGAAGAAGAAGAAGAGAAGAAGAAGAAGAAGAAGAAGACTAGAAGAAGAATAAGAAGAAGAATAAGAAGAATAAGAAGAAGACTATAAGCTTATTATGTAAACTTGATCATTTTATGCTAACATAAGTAATTTTGGAGCTAAACTATAGGAAACTAAGCATATAAGCTCTAAGTTAGCATATTAGAGCCAACTTAAGTAAAATGAAGCTAAGCTATGTCATTTTGGATAAGAAGAAGAATAAGAAGAAGACTATAAGCTTATTATGTAAACTTGATCATTTTGTGCTAACATAAGTAATTTTGGAGCTAACCTATAGGAAACTAAGCATATAAGCTCTAAGTTAGCATATTAGAGCCAACTTAGGTAAAATGAAGCTAACCTATGTCATTTTGGATAAGAAGAAGACTATAAGCTTATTATGTAAACTTGATCATTTTGTGCTAACATAAGTAATTTTGGAGCTAACCTATAGGAAACTAAGCATATAAGCTCTTAGTTAAAATATTAGAGCCAACTTAGGTAAAATGAAGCTAACATATGTCATTTTGGATAAGAAGAAGAAGAAGACTATAAGCTTATTATGCAAACTTGATCATTTTGTGCTAACATAAGTAATTTTGGAGCTAACCTATAGGAAACTAAGCATATTAGAGATAAATAGGTAACTAAGTATATATATATATATCATTTTGGAGATCTGACATACCTGACATAGTTCAGTTCTCATTGTTCTTCTCCTTCTCCTTCCTCAGCCTGATGCACCAAGAGCGGCGAGGCGGTGGAGGCAGCTGTGGGATGTAGTCTTCTACCACAATTGGCGTGGTCATGTCGCCCAGCTGTGGGATCGCCGGCGCCACCACCGGTGCATGGTAATTGTCAGGCACCACTACCATCGTGAGGCCACCCTCAGCCACCACCATCTCTTGCCCATGGTCAGCCACCACCATCTCTTGCACCTGGTCAGCCACCACCATCTCTTGCCCTTGGTCAGCCACCACCAGCGCTAGGTCATCCTCAGCCTGATGCCCATCGTCATCCTGCAGCTCCTCATCCCCACTCTGCTCCTCTTCTTCCCCACTCCAGTCCGGATCATCCTTCTTGTTGTCTTCGCTGCTGCCAGAATCGCTGCTGCTTTCGCTAAGGCCAGAATCGTTGTTGTTTTTGCTACAGCCATAATCGCTGCTGCTTTGGCTATAGCCAGTGTCGCTGCTGCTGCTCCCATTGCCTGTCCAAATGCAACAATGACCGTTAACAATCGATGTGAGACAAAGCCAAATATGGAGGAATAAGAAGAGGTAGAACGCACTGGCATCTTCGTCTTCAGCGTAGCGCATGCGACACATAGTCTTGTTGAAAACCTTCACGATGAGCATTGTGGCGTCATCGTCGTACCTCAAGAGAAGAAAGTACTCCGCAGGTCGTAGGCACTGTAGAACTTCTCCCAGCCATGGCACAGGTACATGTGGCCCTCCTCGATCACCAACTCCACGTCCCACAACCTGCGAACCCCGCTGCTGGCCTGTCAGAGCTTCACATTATCTGGCGGATCTTCACCCAGCATCTTCATAAAAGCGTTAGGCAGCCTCTGCAATTTGGGACAAGGAGTGATGTAGCAAACAACAGAGTTATCATAATGAGATGGGTGAAGGGGAGATCTCTCGTTTTATATACCTGCCTCGTGGCTGATACTGAAGAAGAAAGTATGATAGTGAAGAACTCGAAAGCATCCAACTCGTACTCTGGTGAGGCAGAGCGGCGGTGGCTGCTTCCCCCCATCTCTGATAAGCAGCAGAAGAGACCAATTAGTACCCTTACAACATTATAGCAGCATAAATTTTGAGCAGAAGATAATCAACATTAGTCGCAAGTACCCCATATGTCCTATTTTTAGCAAAGTCATGCTAAAATTCATGGAAAATTTCAGCATGACCTTTGCTGAAAATAGGACATATGGAGTACCCGAATTTGCCGAAACGGAAGTTACTCTACATTCCGGCAAACTCAAGGGCCTCTCGGGGTACTTGCAATATCATTATCCCCGCGTAATGAAGTCGCCAATGGGTCATTTCAGAAGATCACAAGTAGCATCATCACAAGTACAACATCATCTATAGCTTTATATTAACAAAGCATCAACACATATACAAAAGACCACTCATGCCAACAGTATGGTTTATATCAGATTCAGAGTTAGAAACAGGAAAAACCGGTGCTTCAAAGCCTACTGGACACAATTTACATGTATCAGTACGGGATGTCCTGACTAATTTCAAGTGTTCACAGGTGAACTTGTACCATGGATGAGCCTAGTGCTTCATTAGTCAACTGAACAGAGATAACAGGGCATAACACCATACATAAAGTGATGAGCATACATACTACTGTCCAAGCAAATTAACTGAATAGTATTGTGTCAAGTTCAGTTTAAAAATTCAGTTACTGCTTGAGTGATTTGACACCAAATATTACTCCCAAAAATTACAATGACTGTATATATTCACTGTACAGGCTGTCAAGCTCTATTTCAGCTCAAGTTTCATTACAACACAAACACTGTAATTCATCTGCTCACAGAAAAATTAATAATCAAAATCAAATTACAATAGGGGTCCTAGGTTTGACCCCATGATACGTGCTATCCTGGGATTATTCCTCTTCTGAACAAACCATCATGCATCATTTTCTAACAAAGGCATAGCTCAGGAAAACCACTTGCTTTGATCAGAACTAGCTGATTACCCCAAATCTCATGGTAAAATTAGCAAGGCAAAGCATTTCTCTTACATGACCATAGCAAGAATGACACACTATATATAATCTGGTGAGATAGCAGCAGCAATCTCAAAAAAAGCGGAGACATCATACATACCACCTGAGCATCGCCCACAGACATCCAGGTACATCACCCACTATTATTGCCTGTAAAAAGGCCTAATATCCACTAGTATTGCCTATTGATCATATACTACCTACTCATATTTTATTCAGTCATTTTACCAGTTGTTTAACCATAGATTAGGGTCTATCTAGGAGGTTAGTCAATGTAAAAATTGAAAAGCTAGCTAGCAGTACAGTAAGCAGCAGCAGTATTAGCGTAGCAGCAGGGCAAGAGCTTCAGCAGAAGCAGCTCAGGCAGGCGCAGGGGCGCGCGCGGGATGGCAAGCAGGGCCGGCACGGCTAGGTGCATGCACGAGTGTGCAAGGCAGCGAGCGGCCGCCGGAGGCAGCAGCGGAATGGGGAATGGTGGAGAGAGGGAGAAAGGAGGAAGGAGGAGAGGTACCTGGTCGCCGGAGGGGTCGGGGTCGGGGTCGGGGTCCGAGCTTGTCCGGGTCCTCGCTCGCCGCAGTCGAAGGAGAGCAGGGGCCAGTGGCGGAGGACGGCAGGGGCAGGCGGGGTGGGTGCGTCGGGGCCGCGCTCGCCGGCTGCTGCAGGGGCCGGAGGAGGCCCTCGCTTGTCGGAGGGAGGAGGAGAGGAGAGGAGCGGGCGGCGCGCGCTCGGCCGATCCCGTTCGGGGGCGCGGGGGCGGCGGGGGTGGAGTCCCGCGGGGGTCAGGGCGGCGGGGTCGGGGCAGCGCAAGACCACAGCGGCGGCGGCGGCGCCGACGGCGTGCAGGCGCGGCGAACAGAGGGGGCGGAGTAAGGGGGCGGCGGCGTACGTTTGGGGTCGAGTGGGGGATCTGGCGAGGGAGGGAGGCCACACAGTGTGAGAGGAATAGGTGGAGTGGGGGAGGGTTAGCAATGGCGCACCTCCCCCTAGTGCGCCATAAGTACGACGATTCTAATGGCGCACCTCCCCTTGGTGCGCCATTAGAATTTTGTTTTAATTACTAGCCCGACTGGTCAGGTTATATTCCACCTAACCCTATCTCCATCAGAACACGCCCACTAGCCCGACTAGTCAGCACGCAGCACACACACTATGAGGTCCTGGGTTCGATTCCCAGGCTCCCCAATTTTTGTTTTTATGCATTTAAAATGCTGTTTGATATTTATTTATGTTTAAATATGTTCAAACTTGTTTAAATCATAACAGTAATATTTTTTATAAAAAAAGTAATATTTTTTTATAAAATATCATCAAATTTGTTATTTGAAAATATAATCAAATTTGTTTTTTTTTGCAATTTTAGTTGCATTCATTTGTGACGGTGGATGATTTTTGGATGTAACTTTTCGAATAGATGATTTTTCATATAAAAAACTTTTTAATCCGAGTTCGTATGCAAAAGTTATGCCCATTTTACAAATTTCAGAGAGATTTTGCAAATAAAGTCGAAATTCATATTTGTAAATTTTCCCAACAACTAGACCACATATCACATAGGAAACTTATTTTCTTTTATTTTTTTGACATTTCCATCATTTTCTTTAAAAAAACTGAAATGGCGGTCAGGGGGGGTGCATTCGGTACGTTTTGGGCCAAGTTAGTAATGGCGCACCATGGGTGTGGTGCGCCATTACTAGTTTTGAAAAAACAATAAAACAAATTCTGATTTTTTTTAAAAAAAACTTAGTAATGGCGCACCAGTTGACAGTGCGCCATTACTAGTTTTAACTAGTAATGGCGCACTGTCCACTGGTGTGCCATTACTAGTTTTGAAAAAATAAAAAAATGAAAAAAAATTGTTACTAATGGCGCACCAACACATGGTGCACCATTAGTATATACTAATGGTGCACCACATGTCTGGTACGCCATTAGTGTCATTTCCATCTATAGCCCTTTTCCTAGTAGTGTCAGGCAGAAAGATCCGATGATTGCGAGCAGAGGGCTGATATGAGATAGCTGAGTGTAGTCTGATCAGCCGCATTATCCATGGAGCGTAAAACTTCAAGCCAAAAAGATCAGATCCTGATGCAGCAAGTTGGCGGATGAAGAAGTCTTGTGCATTGAAGCATTTGCCATGAAGAATATAAAAGACCAAAGTCTTCATTGCACCTTCCAGCTTTGCATGTGGAGAATGCCATTTGATGGGCCAGAGAGTTCGCCTTATAATGTGATAGATAGTGCATGGCAGGTACTCAAGGTCTTCAACAAAGAACTCCTTAGGATATGCAGCATCTGGAGGCAAAGGCTTCATCATGCTAAGCATCTGACTCATGTTCGGTTCAGGCTTCTGAAAGATGCTCTTCATAGCTTCACTGTGAAGCTGACAGCCAGGTTCATAGAGATCTCCAGGAGTGGGCAGACCAGTGAGCTCAATGATATCAAAGGCTTTGGCTTCGTGATGAACATTTCCGGTCATCCACTCAAGGGCCCAAGTCTTCGGATCTCTATTGTAGCCACGAATGTGAAGAGTGGCATAAAATTGGAGCAGCAACTCTTCATTCCAGTGCTCTTGGTCGGTGACGAAAGGCAACAATCCAACATCTTTGAAGCAATCCAGAGCTTCTTCCAAGTAGGGCAGACCAGTTATTGCTTCGGTGTCAAGACGCATATGAGGGAAAATGCGACCTTGATTGTACAGAATGCATGAGTAATAACTTCGTTGTGGATAGCTCCAGAGCCGATCAGAAGATATTCTTTCCCTTGAGTAGGGGTTCTTGGAGCTATTGAAGAAGGTGTTGTCTGCTTTGAAGCCGTTAACATTAAAGGATCCAGGTGCTGATGCAGGACCTGGAAACCTAGGCAACCTTGGCATTGGCTTCTGTACCTGAGGCCTGTGCTCAGCATGATAGTCAAACTGAAGACCAGCAGCAGTCGCAGGAACAGGAGCAGTAGCATCATTTGAAGGAAATATGCCCTAGAGGCAATAATAAAGTTATTATTTATTTCCTTATATCATGATAAATGTTTATTATTCATGCTAGAATTGTATTAACCGGAAACATAATACATGTGTGAATACATAGACAAACAGAGTGTCACTAGTATGCCTCTACTTGACTAGCTCATTAATCAAAGATGGTTATGTTTCCTAACCATGAACAAAGAGTTGTTATTTGATTAACGGGATCACATCATTAGGTGAATGATCTGATTGACATGACCCATTCCATTAGCTTAGCACCCGATCGTTTAGTATGTTGCTATTGCTTTCTTCATGACTTATACATGTTCCTATGACTATGAGATTATGCAACTCCCGTTTGCCGGAGGAACACTTTGTGTGCTAACAAACATCACAACGTAAATGGGTGATTATAAAGGTACTCTACAGGTGTCTCCAAAGGTACATGTTGGGTTGGCGTATTCGAGATTAGGATTTGTCACTCCGATTGTCGGAGAGGTATCTCTGGGGCCCTCTCGGTTATGCACATCACATAAGCTTGCAAGCATTGCAAACTAATGAGTTAGTTGCGAGATGATGTATTACGGAACGAGTAAAGAGACTTGCGGTAACGAGATTGAACTAGGTATTGAGATACCGACGATCGAATCTCGGGCAAGTAACATACCGATGACAAAGGGAACAACGTATGTTGTTATGCGGTCTGACCGATAAAGATCTTCGTAGAATATGTAGGAACCAATATGAGCATCCAGGTTCCGCTATTGGTTATTGACCATAGACGCGTCTCGGTCATGTCTACATTGTTCTCGAACCCATAGGGTCCGCACGCTTAAGGTTTCGATGACAGTTATATTATGAGTTTATGAGTTTTGATGTACCGAAGTTAGTTCGGAGTCCCGGATGTGATCACGGACATGACGAGGAGTCTCGAAATGGTCGAGACATAAAGATTGATATATTGGACGGCTATATTCGGACACCGTAAGTGTTCCGGGTGATTTCGGAGAAAACCGGAGAGCCGGAGGGTTACCGGAACCCCCCCGGGAGAAGTAATGGACCATATGGGCCTTAGTGGAGAGAGAGAGGGGCAGCCAAAGGTGGGCCGCGCGCCTCCTCCCCCCTGGTCCGAATTGGACTAGGAGAGGGGGGGGGGCGGCGCCCCCCTTTCCTTCTCCCTCCCCACTTATTTCCCCCTCCTAGTAGGAGTCCTACTCCTACTAGGAGGAGGACTCCTCCTTGGCGCGCCATAGAGGCTGGCCGGCCTCCTCCCCTTGATCCTTTATATACGGGGGCAGGGGGCACCCCTAGACACACAAGTTGATCCATGTGATCATATTCTTAGCCGTGTGTGGTGCCCCCTTCCATCATAGTCCTCGATAATATTGTAGCGGTGCTTAGGCGAAGCCCTGCGACGGTAGTACATCAAGATCGTGCTGACGGAACTCTTCCCCGACACTTTGCTGGATCGGAGTCCGGGGATCGTCATCGAGCTGAACGTGTGCTAGAACTCGGAGGTGCCGTGGTTTCGGTGCTTGATCGGTCGGGCCGTGGAGACGTACGACTACATCAACCAAACGCTTCCGTTGTCGATCTACAAGGGTACGTAGATCACACACTCCCCCTCTCGTTGCTATGCATCACCATGATCTTGCGTGTGCGTAGGAAATTTTTTGAAATTACTACGTTCCCCAACATCATTGGCTTCACTGGCTTCTGGCTCATGGGTTAGTGGAGGCTCCACATTTGCTTCAGCCATGACAACGTCATTGGCTTCATTTGTGTTGGTGGTGGCAGCCTCAAGATTTTCTACCTCCACTTGATGAGCTGGAGGGTCGGGCACAGACATGTTCTCCTCGAGAACAGCTTCTTCAGTATTGGGGGGAGTAGGGACACATTCTTCTTCTTGGGCGTCATCGGCTGATGCAGCCGGAATGTCTTCAGCAGCTTTAGCTTCAGACTCGGATACATTCACAGTAGGAGTGGCATCTTGAAACATTTGACGTGCAACAGAGTGGTGGGGCACTTCTCCTTCTGGAACGCTCAAAAGAGGGATTTGAGACCTTTGTCCTTTGCGAAGCCTGCTGTCGGTGTCAAAACCGGCGGATCTCGGGTAGGGGGTCCCGAACTATGCGTCAAGGCCGGATGGTAACAGGAGACAAGGGACACGATGTTTTACCCAGGTTCGGGCCCTCTTGATGGAGGTAATACCCTACTCCTGCTTGATTAATATTGATGATATGGGTAGTACAAGAGTAGATCTACCGCGAGATCAAGGAGGCTAAACCCTAGAAGCTAGCCTATGGTATGATTGTTGTATATGGAGTTGATGTCCTACGGACTACAACCCTCCGGTTTATATAGACACCGGATAGGGTTAGGGTTACACAGAGTCGGTTACAATGGTAGGAGATCTTGAATATCCGCATCACCAAGCTTGCCTTCCACGCCAAGGAAAGTCCCATCCGGACACGGGACGAAGTCTTCAATGTTGTATCTTCATAGTCCTGGAGTCTGGCTACCCGAACACCCCCTAATCCAGGACTCCCTCAGTAGCCCCTGAACCGGGCTTCAATGACGACGAGTCCGGCGCGCAGATTGTCTTCGGCATTGCAAGGCGGGTTCCTCCTCCAAGTCCTTCATAGAAGATTGTAAACACCAAGAGTAGTGTCCGGCTCTGCAAAATAAGTTTCCACATATTGCCATAGAGAGAATAATATTAACACAAATCAAATCTACTGACGTATTCCGCAGTGCGTCATCACACTACGGCCAAGTCCTTTACTCGAATCGTTTTTACTTTTCCACCTCAGCACGTTTTGTGAGGTGATTTCCTTGGCACGTCTTGTCAAAGCAGAGATCGTGTACCCCTTTTACGGGACTCTCATCAATATAGATGTGGGTAACCCAACCGTGCCCATTAGCACGTTTCCTCGATTAAAGACGAGTCCCGAACGGTTACGGGGAGGGCTCTTGGTATTCAACCTCTTATAAAGAGACCAAGGCCTTACTCCTTTTTTCAATCTCAAGCGAGTTCGCCCGTCGCCTCGAGTTCCAACACCCTAGGCTCCAGATTCCAGGCGCTTCAGACCTTTGACGATGTCCGGTTCTGACCTTCAAGGCCGATGGACGCCCTCCTCCGTCATGGAGGAGGATGTACTAAAGTTGAGGGAGGCTAAGTTCCTGACCGGTGAAATTTCGCATAGGTTGCCTGCTCAAGGGCAGGTCATTCCCAGTCCCCAGCCTGGTGAGAGCGTGGCGTTCATGTCTCACTTCCTTCGGAGGTTGGGCTTCCCAATGGATCCCTTTGCGAGGGGACCGCTGTTTTATTACGGGCTGGAATTCCATGACTTAGCTCCGGAGTCCATCCTCCATATCTCCTCGTTTATTGTCGTGTGTGAAGCGTTCCTCCGTGTTACCCCTCACTTTGGATTATGGCTCAAGACCTTCAAAGTGGAGCCGAAGATGATCAAGGGACGACACGCAGAGTGCGGAGGCGCTGTTATAAGCAAAAATGCTGATGCTTCATGGCCCGAGGGCTCTTTTCAAGAGGAGCTAGGCTTGTGGCAACGAGAGTGGTTTTATATCACCGCTCCCCGGAGCACCAAGTGGGTGGCGCCTCCTGCCTTTCGCTCGGGTCCCCCATCACGGCTAGCGTCATGGGTCAACAGAGGGTTAGATTGGGGTTTGCCCAAAGATGTGCCCTTGTTACAGGGCCGCATTAAGGATCTCTTGGAAGGAGACCTCAGCCTGGTCAAGGTGACGCAGGTCATGCTGATTCGCCGAATATTGCCCGGCAAACGTCGCTCCCTTCGCCTATGGGAGTTTAATCCAGAGGGACCGCGAGCTCTCCAGAATTTCATGGGCGCAACGCCCGTGGAGATGTATAAACTGTTCTTCGGATCACAAGAGATGTGTCCGGATTTAACCGAGGATGCAGGCCTAAGCTGCAATCGCCCGGATACTCAAGTAAGCAACCTTGTGCCCGGACCTTCTATCCGTATAATTGTCACAAACTTGCCCCTAAAAGAGTCGTCCTTTTAAACAGGAGTGGATAGCGAAGGCAAAGCTGATCAGGTGTCCGGCTCCCCTTCCCGAAACCAGGCCGGATCTCGTGCTGGTCAGGATGCTAGAGATAATGCCTTTGGAGGGAAGCAAGGGGGAGGACAAGGAAACTATGGCCTCCTCGAAGGAGGCTGCTCCGAAGGGAGGAACCGACAATTCCTCTCCTAAGGGGAAGAAGAGAGCCGCCTCTGACGACCCGGAAACCATGG